>NC_133546.1:27272727-27575757 GCF_048773025.1 Camelus bactrianus | reverse complement strand
ACCACGAAACCATAAATGCTATGACCGTGATACCCAGGGTTTTAGCTGCTCTTCTCTCTCTCTTGGCCACTCTGGATTTATAACTGTCTGATGATGATTCTGTTTTGCTACCAGTATTTTCAATCTTTTTAGCTTGTTGTCTAGCGACAAGAAAAATATTACCATAGAGAATTATCATAATAAGAGTGGGTATAAAGAAGGATAGAAAATCTATCAACACCCAGTTTTGATTTACAACTGCCTGACAACCTCCCACACAGTTGAGGGTGCTAGATAATTCCTCTAGCCCATCATCAGAGGCACCTGTGTAGAACACGGCGCCGCTGTAAGTCAGGGGCAGAACCCAGGAGAGGCTGATGCATATCCCTGACACAGACACTGTGAACTTGGTGGGATAGACCAGAGGGTCTGTAACAGCAATGTACCTGTCGATAGAGATGAAGCATAAGTGGAAGAGAGAAGAGTAACAAAATGCCGCATCACAGCATGTGTGGAAAGTGCAGAAACTTCGCCCAAAGTACCAGCAGCTCTCCACAGTCCTGACCATGCTGAAGGGCATCACAGTCACTCCCACCAGAAAGTCAGCACAAGCCAAAGAGGCGATGAGAAAATTGGTTGGCGAGTGCAGCTGCTTGAAGTGAAGGATGGAAATCATCACCAGGAGGTTTCCAAACGTGGCCAGCAGAGCCCCAAAGCCAAACACCGTGTACAGAATCACCCGGGGTCCTGACGAGTAGGCAGTTTTTACACAGGACCCGTTCACATTCTCATAGCAGAGCTGGGCAGCTGCTAGGGGGGACGAGGTGCTGCTCATGACGCTGTCCTTTACATCCGGAGAATTCTGTCCTTCTCAGTTTTCACAGGGTATAGGATTCTGATTTTCAGTACTCCTGGGGGAAAAACATACATACACTGGGATGCCTGAAGAAACAAGATATTAATATAATTGTTTTTCCAACTTTCCATTTTATTACAAATCTCAAGTGTATTCCATAACAAACTAAATACATCAAAATTATACTGTACAAGCTTACTGGAAGTTAATTTCAACTAACTCATGCTTGGTTCTCTTAATTTCAAAAAATTCCCTTTTAGTCATAAATTTTTTGTTTGTTTGTTTAACTCCAGAGTTCCTTTTTGCAACAAGCACTGATGTGGAAAGTAATATAGAGTTAAAGCACCATCTCTTGTTAGGTTTATTTGCATTACTGCCTAAAGCACGCAGTCCTTCCTGATAAATACATGCCATCAATGGGAAAATCCCTAGAGGAAATCCCTATAGTGCAAGGTGTGAACTTGGAAGGTTATTTTCAATAGTGATTATTAAGAAAGTTATTCTACAAAGCAACTCTTCACATTCAGTTAGATTAGCCATTATGCTTCTTCGGCCAAAGATTTTTTTTTCCTTAGACATGAATATATGAACACAAATAGTGAAAAGTATTACAAATATGAAAGACAATTGCTTGTGATAGTTCAGGAACCATCTAGACGGGCAGGTGTAGACAATGGAGTTCCCATGAACAGAGTAAGACAAAAATGCTGCTTCAATATTTGTAGAATTTAATATAAATATACTAGGAAAAAGGAAATAGGAAAGGAATGAGACAATAGCTGGGGTTTTCTAGCAGAGGGAAACTTAATGAAAAAGAAATATTATGCCAAAACTAGAGAAAGGGAGGGAGAGACAAAAGTCTAGCTGTGGCCTGGAAGCAGGAAGCTTCAGGGAGGCCTGAAGCTCGTTCCAGAAACAACCTGCACAGATTCATAGATCTCCATGAATCGGTTTCTAAAACAAAGAGCTAGATAGCTCCAAATTTTCTGCCAGCTCTAATTTTCAATTATTCTATTATAGCTAATTCTTAGGATATTTGGTCAATATTCTTTCCCTATTTCACCTGTTCATCACAACTTTCAGGGCCCAGTTTGGGACAGGTTTAGAAATGCAGCTGAAACCAACAGGATCCAAACAAGCTGAGAGCCTCCTGAATTGATTCCAGTAACTGGAATGTGTCCTCAGGAAAGAATCTGCCATCTGATCAATTGCATTGTAACCTGTCAGCCGGAAGCATCGACTTATAAATTGGAAAGAGTTAAATTCATTAGAGGTAGAGAAAGAAGCAGCAACCAGTAAGAATATGTTTGCACAGCTAGGAATGCTGCGGCTCAGACTCAACAGAAAAATAGACACAGCGTAGCAAAATATTTCATAGAAAACAGGGAAATAGGACGGGAATTGAAAATAGTACCTTGTTTCAAAGAGTAATCCCAATAAAAGAATGAGAAAGAGCAACCAATGTTACAGATTAAGGATCCTAAATCCTGGGCATGACAGTGGAGCTCTGTGATTTGGGGCAAATTGTTAATATTCTCTGGATTTGCCATCACTGAGTGAGATACAAAAGACCCTAGCACAGATTATCAGTAAGTATGCAACTGCTTGAAAAGGAAAATCAGCAGATAATTCTATTTTCTTGAAAGATAAAGTACCTCCTTTCGGAGATCTCTGGGACAAAATCCCCTCTGATTTTAGTTTGAAAAAACCATCAACTTATTTTTTTTTCTCCTTACTAAGATTCTAATCTGTGGACTTGAAGACTCTTCTCTTTTTGTGTTCACTGTTAAAAATGTTTGGCCGAATCTCTGACCCCCTTAGCAAGTGTGTGTGTGATTGTGATGGTGATATACATTTTAGCTCCAATTCTGCCTCCATTTAAACCCCCGACTTGGTGTTTGTTCTTCTATTGCCTCTAATTTTAAAATAAGCTATTTGTTTGAATTTTATATTTCTCTGTAAGTTGCCTTAAATTTATTCTGGATCAAGGCAGAGCAAAAATTCATAAACCAGAAACAAATATATTTTAAAATAAAATCCATTATTTTTTAATAATACAAGTTTGGTGTTGAAGAAAGCTGCTTCCATTTATTCTGTATCAACTTAAATTGAAAGCATTTCTATGTTCTAGTCTCTTGTATGAAAGATATTTTTTAATCAAATTATAGACTTAATTTTTGCTACTGATATCTTTAATGCTGTAAATAAAGATGGAACTAATAAGCAAGGTTCTCATGACATTTCTTGGTGTTAATCAGTCCATTTAGGATATAGAATCAGATTTCTGTGTCTGAAAACGGATCATCCAGATCTCGAACCATGGTGTCCCAACGGCTTATCAGTGAGAGCCTCACAGTTCCCTCTGTAGTGGGTTCAGTGATGACCTCTCCCCCACCAAAAAAAGATATGTCCACTTTCTAACCCCCCAGAAGCAGATGTGGAGGGGAGCTAGATCCAAGAGCAGTGTCCTTATAAGAGACAAAAGAGGAGAAACGGAGAGAAGACGGCCACGTGAAGATGGAGGCAGATATTCCAGTGATGCTGTCACAAGCTGAGGAAGGCCTGGAGCTGTGGGAAGCTGGAAGAGACAGAGGGGGGCTCTACCCTAGAGCCATGGGAGGGAGCATCACCCTGTCGATACCTTGGTTACAGACCCCTGGCCTACAAGACTGTGGAGAGTAAAGCCAACACGTTTGTGGGAACTAGTTATGGCAGCTCAGAAAACTGAAACTCTCTCCTAGACATTTTGCATTTCAATGATATAATGGTTAACAAAGAAGTTAGAGCAAAGGCTCAAGGGGTGAAAATCAACATAATTCATTCAAAAATCTGCTTTCAGAGCTCTGAGAGCAAACTGCAAATAATGAGAACTTCTACTGTCAGACATTCAACAGACACAACCTATACTAAAGGTATGATTAAGCCCATTAAAAAAGAGTATTTTTAGAGTAGTTTTAGGTTCAAAACAAAACAGTGTGCAAGGTACAGAGATTTCCCATCTACACCCTCTCTTGATGCATGCATGCTACCCCCCACTTCAACATCCAGTCTATTTTGAAATGAGACAAAAGATAGAGCATTTCTGTGACAGAGATGAGAGAGAGGCATTCAGGCCTGTTTCCAAAGCCCTTGCTTGTGCGGAGAGTCACAGCCGCTGCCACCAAAACATCAGCTGAGGCCAGAGGGGTGATGAGGACGTAGGCTGGAGAGAACGGCTGCTTGCAATGAGGCCAGTGAGGATAGCTCCTAGGATTTTGGAGAGCTTCATTATCAATTTCACTGCTATTTGGATAAGTTTTTTTTAATTATTCTTCTCCTTGGGTTTTATTTCTATAGTTTATGTCATCTTTTGGCAAGTACTAAACAAAGAGTAGATGTGTTGGACATAAGCTTTTGGGAGAGCCCATGTTCTCAGATGGGAAGGCAGTGTCCCTAGAGAATCATTGCACAGGGGTTTGAATCAGAAAGTACCCAAGATAAAACCTGGCCTTGTGATCTTAGACAACTTACCTAAACTCTCCCAGCTTCAGATTACTCAGCTCTAATTTGGAGGTAATATTACCCACCATATACAGCTGAGTGAGTGTAGATAATGTAGGGAAAGTACCTAGCTTCTGATTAGAACTGAGTTACTATATAATAACAATTAACATAGTACAGCAGAGTAGAATACGGTATGATAGAGAGAGAGATATAATAACCATTAACAAAAATAATAAGACAAGTGCAGGATCTTTTCTTCCTATTTCCAACTTCACGTCTCAGGAATGATTAGAATGATGGTGTTGGCATTTAAGGTGGGTGAGGAGGACAATGATGAATTCTAGCAAGTAAGAGGTAAACCGTGACTTGTGGATAACTTGCTAGAGCAAGTGAGCCTGAAAGGCGAGGCTCAGGGATCAGATACCCACATTGGAGGGATTTCAGGTTTTAGTACAAGTTCACATTCTGAGATTCCAAAAGCTAGAGCACTGGAAGTCTGTGTCTCATTAATTTGGTGACAAACACTCACATGAGTTTACTTCTAGTGTTTACTTCTTACCAATCTGTCTGAATGTTCATATAGAGATATTAATATTATTTGAATACTAGTGCAGAGATTATCCATTGCTTACAAGTGTTTCACATACTTATTAGTATATTCAAAATATTTAATGGATATGTCTTTTTAAATTAAAAAAAAATGATTTCCAGGAGTTTGAAGGATTTCAGATTAAAGATTGTAGCCTGTAATTTAAGGTCCTAGGTTATGACTGAGGTAGGGTGGAGGTGATACCCTTGAAGGAGAGGATATCTAGGAACTGAGAGGCAGCTTAGCACATAGTCAAGAGCATGGATTCTGGACTCAGCTGGCTAGGGATGAATCCAGTCTCTCCTCAACTTCATAATTTCCCTAGGCCTCAGTATTCTTAGCTGTGAAATGGGACAATAATATAATCTTCTTCAGAGGGTTATTGTGATGACTATTGGGGTTAATATTTATAAAGCACAAGATACAGTTCTTACTATAGTAAGTGTTTATGTTTTAAATGTTACATGTATATTGAGAGTAGAATGGGAGAGAATGACAGAGTGCTGGGTATTAACATTAAGGTGTAAGAAGGAAGAAGGACGCTGCAGTCAGTGTTGAGAGTGTGGAAGAGAGGCAGGACTGGAACAATCTGATGACCTTGGGGATTTTAGGGAGGATGGAGGGGGACTGCTCCATTACAAGGAAGAGCACAGAGGATGCCCACCTCCTTGCTCTGCCTGCTGAAAAGCAGAGGGGAAGGCCAGGTTCCTAAAAGGTGCAGGGAACCTCCACAGAAGGAAACATGTTTCTCAAGTTATTTCTGAAATTTTATGCATTTTAGTGCTGTCTTCAAATCCTAACAGTCTGACATTTGGTACTGAACAAGCAAACCTATCATTAGTTAGAAGATGAAACAAATAAGAACAATGACTCATGTATCTCATAATATTTATTTAATTTACAGAACTGCCATTTATTCTTAAATAATGTATTTCTTTTATTTTTGATGTTAAAACATGCTTTCCTTTTATGCAATTATGCCAAATTATATAAAGATTTCCCTGCTGCTGTTGCTGTTGTTTGTGATGTCCTTGGTTGGTAAAGTTAATTTTGGCAATTATCTGTTGGTTCCTTGAATTTTTTCAGCAATTTTGTTATTTCTGAAGCCCAAGTTTCTAGGAACCACTATCCTGACCCATTAGTGTTTTTAATAGTAAAGGTGGGCAATTTAGCCGGTAAGCCTTTTATGTCCCTTCAGAATGAACCAGGGCAGCCTCTGGTCAATTCCAAACACTTGAGACAGTGAGATCTCTTCTAGTGGAAGCCAACATCCAAGAAATCAACTACCCAGAGAAAGCAACATCTAATGTCTACTATGAAAAGCAAAGTGTTATCCTGAATTTTTCCACTTTTTTATTATTATTATTATTATTTTTTTTTTTTTGCTACCATCAAAACTTATCGCAGGAATCTAGGTTATTTGATACTCTCATGTTTGAGGTTAGTTAATGAAGAAGAACTAGCCCTGTGCTGAGATGAGATGTAAATTGGAGGCAATTCCTAAGGTCTCTAAAATTCCTGCCCATACATGCCTCTTCCTATCTTGCTCATACATCTTGAGTAGGTGATTTGCATCAGATAAAGATCAAGATTAGGCAGTAATCACATTTCTCAGGGGGTTATGATTCTAACACCAAGGGCAGTATTTGGAGGCAAACTGTCTGTTTTGCATTATCCAAAGTTTTCAGTTCCATATCTACATTGGTCCTTTAGTTTGCAGGTCTTGACAATCTCAGGCTTTCTTAAAATTAAAGTCCATTAAATAAACAATTTCCCCAATGACTGACAGTGTGAGACATTCCTCATTATGATGAAAGTGAGGGAAAGATGCATTAATGATGCTCTGTGGTCTTTCCTGTGCCCAAAGAAAGAAGCCTGCTAATGAGAGGAAGGGGAAAGAAATGTTTTGTAGTCTTCTCTGTTTGGATTAGAGGCTAGAAGTAACCAAACACAAAGCAGGGTCAAAGCGTTAAACTGTAAATGAACCGCAGTTGGTATTGATAACACACAAGTATATTAATTGTATCTAGTAATGTTTTAAGCATTTTTTTCAAATGAGTGTAACTGAGTCAGTTATGAACTTGACTTTTTACATAATGCACTTATGTTTAATAGATATTTCTTAGAAATATATGTTAACCTCTTGTGGAGCAGTTTGAGTGGTATGGGAAATGATATGATATTATTTGTCTCCCATCACAGACTCCCAATGTGCTCTACAAATCTTCCTTCTTCATCCCTCATTAGATCTCAGGCTGACCCCAAAGCTGTCCAGTCACTCTGCATGTTAATTATTCAATTTTGACCACACCAGTTCCAAACTACAATTTGAATGTAGAAGAGTATCCACATTGCTAGTCAGGTCTGAACTTAAAAAGCCTGGCCTTAGGGAAGAGGCATGTCTGATTTTTCATTCCTTATCCTGCCCCCTCTTTTTCTGCTCTATCCCACTGGGAGAAGGAGAGAGTAGAAAAAGGGAGCACAATCATTCTGTGCCAAATCTGACCTCCTTATATAACCTTCACTGGGTGGTCATGACCTCTGTGCAGTGAGCCTTCTAACACTGCCCCTCTCGTGCAGTGCATATCTGGGTTCCTCAGGCATCCCTGAGGGTGTCATTCCCCTCCCCAGTCCCTGATGCTTGTGATCAGTGCTGGTTTGATCTTTCCCACTGTCCTCCTCAAGTCCAGTCAGATATGTCACAGACTCATGATGCACCTCCAAACAGGAGACCAGCAGAGGGGCCAGATGTCACTGGCTCCCATGCAGCCTCCAGCTCTCATGAAATTCATGCATATTTGGCTCCTGACATTATGGGCTTCTGTCCCTGCCGACCCATTTCTCCTAACCATCTGTCTCCAATGCTGCTTTTCTCTACTCAACATGAACATGGGCAAGTCAGCAAGGCTACTGAATAAGCAGAGCTAAAGGGGCAATCAGGCTTGAATCATTTTTCCCTGGACAAAGAGACCCCAGAAGAAAAACCTGTGAGGTTCCCTCTCATGGACAGACTTGAAGAAGTTGAAAGAGGTCAGCTGGAGTGGTTCACCCACATCAGGAAACTGGACAGTGGGCAGGCTCCCCAAAAGGAATCACATGTTACTTCATCACAGAGCCTCCATTTGGGTGCCTGCCACAGTCAGGATATTGGCCATCAAGACTATGACACTCCCAGGCATGAGAACAACTTTTGTCTCATTATTAATATTCTCCTTATTCCATTCCTGCTCTACCCTGGAGGGTGGTAGGGGCTCCAAGCGGAAAATAAAAGTAGAGGGAAGAGTGAAAGAGCAGACCTGTACCCTTCCCTCCTCTGCGTCCCCGAGGCCCTGGCCTGGATAGCGCTGACTGGTGAGGGAGTGATAAGATTGCTGGACTGGAAATGATTTTAAGTTTTTTAATTCTTTTTTTCAATTGAAGTATAGTTGATATACAAGGTTGTGTTAGTTCCAGGTATATAACAAAAAGTTATTCAGATATATATATGTGTGTGTGTGTATTCTGTTTCAGAGTCTCTTCCATTATAGATTTTTACAAGATATTGAATGTATCTTCCTGTGCTATACAGTAGGTCTTTGATGTCTATTTTATGTATAGTAGTATTATGTTAATCCTGAACTCGTAATTTATCCTCCCCCACAACTTTAAAGTTTTAATATGAATTAAAAATATCTTACTTTGACTTTATAAATCCTGGAAATTGAGTAGAAAGCAGTAAGCTCTGTCCAGAGTGTCATTAAAGATGGAGAAGGAAGAGTCAATAAAGCAAGTCTACCTGCCCAAGTAGATAAAATGGTAGAGCTGTCTTATGTTTGTGGTGACCAAGTTTGGACTGTCCCCAATCTAATGACATATTCAGTGGGCCAGGCTTCATAACCAGACTAGAAGGATGGATGAATCTAATGACTAGAGTTCTATTTCTTCATGCTTTTCCTGAATAATTTGAAGGCTTCTTCCTGTCATCCCAACATACATTTTGGGAGATCTCGTTCATTTCTTAGAAAAGAAATAATAATTACTTAAGCAAATCACTCAGTACTTCTAAATATATTCTTAAATTTCCCCTATTTATGCTTTCATGATCAAAAATAGATTTATTGTTGAGGAAGTGCTCTTCAAAATGTGACCACTTGATTTCTGAGTCAATATTCAGGGTTGATAATTCAAAACACTAAAAAACCAATATGGCAAGATGTGGACAATAACTAGTTAGAAAGGGTACTCTTCTGAGAGGCAGATCAAGCTTTGGAGACATCCTCCTTAGCCTTGCATTGATCTTTCAATGCTGGATCCTGTGGAGGCTTGGGAAGTGCAGGAGGCTGGGGCAATAGATATTTACCAACAAGTATTTAAACATTTCATCATTTTCACAATGGAATGGTTGAATTTGTACTTTCCACTTGAGATCAGCCCTATCAAGATAACAGAATACATAGTTTACATACATACCATACATAGAATACATAGTTTACTGAAATTCCAGTGAGAGACTCCAAAAAGTATTTCTGAAAGATAAAAATCGATGGGATACAACCAATGGAAAAACCATGGTAGAGAAAATACAACCCACATTATACACAATAGAAGTTTACCAAAGAGGTAAGAACTGTTCTTTCCTATAGAGCCTGGGAGAAATTCTTAATCCCAGAAAAAGCCATCAAAGAATGAGGAGAAGAAAATAGTAACGATTCTAGAGAAAGTTTCTTCTGGGCTAAAGGGTCTAAACTTCAAAAGCAAGGTCAGAGGCTATAGCTCAGTAGTAGAGTGCATGCTTAGCGTACATGAGCTCCTGAGTTCAATCCTCAGTATCTCCATTAAATAAATAAATAAATACCTAATTACCTCCTCTTCTCAAAAAAAAAGGCTAATAATCAACAAATGCAAAAGCTTGCTAAATGCAAGGAGGAAAAATGAAAAGACACAGGGACTAAATACAGATAAATATAAAGAGAAATTCTTAAAAGTTCCTAGGAACAGAGGTCAGAAGGAACGAAATTAAAAAAGATGAAAAGAACATCATACTGGCATCAAACTTCACATCAGTATACAAGGTCCAAGAAGGCAATGAAGACATGTTTTTGAAGTTATCAGGGAATTTATTTTTGGAACCATAATTCTAGTTAAAATTAAAATTATAATTGAAATCCTATAAAATTCTTTGAAACTAATTTGGAACTAAGAAATATATATAATATAAAATTATCTGTATATATAATATACAACTCTATATTATAATGCAATATTAATATATAACAAGTAGTTTTTATTACATTAAATTATAATGTATAATTATTATACATGCTTATATAATATAAATGTATATGTATATAAATTTGCATAAGTATAAAACAGAGCAAGGAATAGATGGTCATGGATCAATAGAAGCAGACAAACCACATCTAAGGAAGCAGACGTGAAGCAATTCTTAGAAAGAAGAGGTTGTGCCATGACCAGAGGGAGCAGTAGATGGGGGCAGAACTCTGGGCTGTCCTGTTACATTAGAGACCAATCCAGCCTGACACCTGCTGGAGGGAGTCCAGCTCCCCACTGTGAATTTGCAAGACTCTGGCTATCTGACCTACTCACGTTACTTAAGCCATGGCCTGCATCTAAAAAGGGATGGTTCAAACCCAATGTCAATCAACAAGTCCAAAGAATAAACAAATTATGGTCAATCCACACAGTGAAATAGTACTCAGTCAAAAAAAGAGAAACTGAATATTGATTCATGCTTTGACATGGATTATTCTCAATATTATTTTGCAGAGTAAAATTATTCAGACAATAATAAGTATAAAATGTATGGTTGCATTTACAGAAAATACTAGGAAGTACAAATTAATATATAGTGACATCAAGTTGACCAGTGGCTGCCTAGGGAGAGGAGGGGGCTGAATGTGGAGGGGTGGGCAAGAAGGACACTACAATAGACATGAAGAAACTTTGGGTAACATATATATGTTCAAGTGTCTTGATTTTGGTGATGATTTTACAGATATATACAAATGTCAAAAGTTGTCAAGTTGTACATTTTAAATGTGTGATCTTCATTTCAGTTTTCTATTCTTTCAGCATATTTAAATTTGGACTTTCATGTGTATCATTGAAAACCATTATAAACCATTTTTGGAACAATGCAAAAGTTAAGTAAGTAAATATTAATTTAGGATAAAGTACAATAATGAGTGACAATCCTAAAACCTTTGCTCTAAACATATGCTAATTGGTAAAATTCTGAACTCAAATGAATTTTACCAGCCAACTTAATCACCAGGAGGAAACTCACTGAATAAATGAATGTTATTTATGATGCCAATTATCTTCTCCACAGTAAATAATTGAATCAGTGTTATACTCTATAGCTCTATCTCTGGATTGATTTTACCTGACTCTGAAATCACATTTTTGGACTCACAAATCTGAACATCAGCAAGTCAGACTCACTCCCCTGTCTTCCCTGAGCAAGGAAACCCACTCACTAAGTATCTCTCAGCCGCACTTACATTTTCATAGAAAAGTATTAGAAAGGAACAAAGAGAAGATGTGGTCAGGGACTGATCTATTATAAAGTAATGAAAAGGAAGATTTAGAATAACAAATATATACTAGATCCTTTATATATTCTCATAAATTTTCTCAAGAATACAAGGGATGGAGTTACAAACCAGAGAAATTCACTGAAGTTCAGAGAGTAGTAAACAGCCCAGGTGTTAAAATGTGACATTTCTGGTTCTAAGGCTGTGTTGTTTCCACTACAATCAGGTTTTTATGTTATATTTACCAAAGAACTATGATCTGAATTTAAGGATTTAGGTCAAAGTTGAAGCATAACTGAATTATTTTACATTAGAAGATATTGCACTTTTATGATCAATTTTTTTCTCCCCAATAGTAGCTTCACTGTGAATCTATTTTCAATTCCTCAATCTAAAATATGAACTTAGCCAGAAAGTAAATGTATTGTTGAAGAATTCTCTCTCAAGACTTTGCCAGTGGCAATTAATTTGATGGCTTTTCGAAACCAAGGATAAAAGAAAGCATAAATCAAGGGGTTCATAGCTGAGTTAAAATAAGCAATCCAAACCAATATTTCATAAATGTATGTGGGGGTGATGAAGCCCAGGAAGGCATCAATTATTGAATCCACAAAGTATGGCAGCCAGGAAATCAGAAATGCTACCACTGCAATGCCCAGCGTTTTTGCTGCTTTTCTCTCCCTCTTGGCCACTCTGTCTCTGTAACTGTCTGAGGATCTCACAGTCTTATTGCTCACACTTTCAATTTTTCTTGCCTGTTGTTTGGCAATGAGGAAGATCTTGGAGTACACAATTATCATCACAAGCATGGGAAGGAAAAATAATAGGAAATTGACCAATACCCAACTTTGATTCACTGCAATTTGACAGCCACCCACACAGGTGAGAGCACTTACTAGATCCTCCAGCCCAGCTTCATTCGCACCTGTGCCAAAAAGGGAAAAAGAATAAAAAATGGAAAAAAGCCAGGAGAAGGCAATACACAGGCCAGAAACATTGGCAGTGAACCTGGTGGGATAGAGCAGGGGGTCAGTGACCGCCAGGTACCTGTCGAGAGAGATAAAGCACAGGTGGTAGATGGAAGCATAACAGAACGACCCGTCAAAACAGGAGTGAAACTGACAGAAGCGCTGCCCAAAGTACCAGCAGCCCTCCACGGACCTCACTGTGCTGAAGGGCATCACAGCCACCCCCACCAAGAAGTCCGCACAGGCCAGGGAGGCGATCAAAAAATTGGCTGGAGAATGCAGCTGCTTGAAGTGGAGAATTGAAATCATCACCAAGAGGTTTCCAAACACAGCCAGGGCAGCTCCAGAGCCGAACGCAGCGTACAGGATCAGGCGGGGGCCGGGTGAGTAGGGGGTTTTGACACAGGATCCGTTCAGGTGCTCATAGCAGAGCTGCGCAGCCGCGGGAGGCGGCCAGTCGCTGCTCATGGTTCTCCGTTTTGACTCCCGGAATAACTGTCACCCTCTGTGGCCCAGGTTGTCGTTCCAGTTTTCAAATGTTCTTAAAACAAGATAAATACAGTTTGTCAGTAACTGCTAGTATATTCTGTCTCTCTTTTTCTAAGTACAAATCCTTATTTTCATGTTTAGAAGGTGACTCATATTCTCACCTCAAAAAAAAAAAATTCACTTCCAAATGAATAAGCAGTTACTTTTCATCATTACATAAACTTCTATTTATCTAAATTAAAAAAAATCTGCTTGCATTACCTAGTTCTTCATATCAGAGAACTGTTGGTGTTCAAGGAGCTATTACATGATGCATGTTCAAATGCCACACTTTATGAACATTCTTTCCTAATTTATCAGAGCAAGGATAACGCCCCAAACACTCTGTCCCCTCAGGAAAGGAGCTCAATGATTCCAATACCCAAAGCCCTTCAGACTGAATCCCCACAGTGCAAGGTACGGAAAGGGGAAAAAACTTTAAATAACAATGATGTTTATGCTAAAATGAGTTCATGCCCTACTAATTTCCTGATGACATCTGACCTTTTCATGAGATAGAAATGGTGTATATTCTTCAAAGTTTTATCCAGAATGTGAGAGCCATATTATTTATTGTTATTAATTGTTGGGGATTGCCTTTTCACTTTTGTTAGAACCATCTATTTAGGACACATTCTTATCAATGACCCTGTTTCCAGTGGTAGAGAGAGAACTAGGAGCCCTGGGCTAGAGTACAAAAATATTTCCTCAGTTTACTACCTACAGATTCCTGTAATCAAGTGCCCCCAGAAGAAAAGGTCTGGGTGATCAAGTCCTTGCTGCCATACAACATTTTAGTGAAAAAGAGGGGTATAATGAATTTGTTAGTTTCTTTTAAGTGTTCTTGAGGACTTGCAGGAAAAAATGGTGAACATTAGAGGCTTTAAACTCCAAGTTGAAGGTCCATCTAAGAGACCTGAGGGCTTCAATGAATGCCTTGAGAGAACCCTTTATCTTCTGGAGCCTAGAACTGAGTTTCTGAAAACCGAACGCCAAGCCTAATTCTGTAGGAGCAAGGATTATAGTAAAAATGCAATTCTCTAAATCCCAGAGCGTCTTTCACTAAAATTCCTTTTCTGTTGGTAATTTTTTTAATTTAGCTTGAGTCATTCTGTATGAAAAATTGATGTAGTAATAATTTAAGGGCTGAAATGATATAATCTTCTCTCAGAGAAAATTTCCATTTGTTCTGCATTGGACTAGGAGAACCAGCAATCCTGGCCCATCCTAATCTCCATTATAGGAGTTAAGAAAATTTGAAGTAAAAGTTTACCAAAATGTTTAAAGTATGATAGTTTTCAAGGCTTTAACCAAAATGATTGATAGTGGGTGTGTGACCTGGGCTCAACTTTCTTGTTAGGATTTAAAATCGAACAGTTTCCATCTGACCCTTTGAGATTGTCAAGAGCTCTGCTTAGCTTTTTATTTTTCTCTGATATTTCTTCTGGAATTAGCTGATGTATATTGAAAACAATTGCTCTAAATGTTAGATTCTCCTCTCTGGATCTTCTTATTTCTCTGAATCTTGGATAATTCTTAGCTGCATTTAAATGTCTATAATATTTTAAAGATTTTTAAAAATAATTTTTCCAAATTTTCCTTAGGAGGAGGACTGGTCTACAGAATCTAGTCCACCAAGCCCACCGTGCGGAACTGGAAGCAGATGTCCTATAGAACTTTTAACAAATATAATAGAAAATTTTTCTTAGCTGATATAGGTAATATAACCCAAAGTCACTGAGTCTTTTTACATCTTAAATAGATTAAACAATTATAGGAAATATGTGTCTGTAGTCTTTATTTCCATGTCCAGGAAAGAGTTATTGGTGCCTTGGATTCATTCTCAATGGAATCAAAGCAGATTAGACAAATTTGTTTCTAGTCATATCATCTGCAAATAATGATATTCTAACTTTCCATTTTTGAATTTCCATATCTGTTTATATACCTTGTCTAATTGTATTAACTAGTATTTATAAAATGATGTGTATACAATGTAATATTATTGGACCATTTTGTCTTTATCTGGACAAAGAGAATGCTTCTAAAATTGCACCTCTAGGTGTGTGCTGAAATTCAGCATTTAGATGTGTTTTTATTATATTAATGACAGAAACAGTGAGCAATCAAAACTTTGAATAGAAGTTGGGCAAGATCTAGGAACTTCATTCCAGTGCTCAGTATTAATATGACCTGATGTCTTTGTTCTTTATCCCCTGAGTGATAATATGATAGATTCAGCCCTACCTATTTGATGAATTTTCCTGGAATCATGTTTCCAGCTCTAATTCGGTCATCTAAGGCCAAGGAGCTTATAATGTGGTACCAACAATGGCATTGCATGCTTGTATAATTTGAAAGCCACAATCAGCATATCCAAGGTAGTCATATTTAGGAAAGACTATCATGAAACATGTGAAAGCATCTAATCTCTTGTTTTCTCTTTATTTGTGGAATCTCACATACTCACTATGTTCAAAATAAATTTCATATTTAGAATTGTATTGGAGATTTTGGTATCATTCATAACAAAATGATATTTTGCTTACCCATAGATAAATTTTTTAAATCTTCCATTTTCTTTTGGACTTCTCTCATACCCATTATCTATCATTTACTTTAGTGACAGTGTCATTCTGTGGAGCATTTATGGTGTGAATCTGTTATCCAACTCTTTCACTTCATTCTTTCTGTTTGTCCTCTATACTCTAAAAATAGGGAACATGATGTCCTTTTCTATATCTGCTACAGCTAATCCGATTTATTGAGTATAGTAAGTAATAGCATGAAACTATATTTATTGATTGTCATCACGCTAGTAATCTACTCATTGTCTTCCAGTTTTCCCAAGCCCAATCTGCCATTTATGGAAATGAATGCTACAGTTCAAAAAAGTTTTCTACACTCCTATCTGCCTACATATATCAAAACATGCTTGAACATGCCTCAGAAGTCCTTTCTACTCAAAAAATAATCTCCTTTAACAATTTTTAAGTCCTCAGGGCCTGTAATAACAGGTAGGTGAGAAGACAATGTTACAGGAATGACCAATACTAAAGCACCAGCCTTTTGATGGGAGCTAGTCCTCAGCTCCCAGGACTCAGCATTTGTGACATCTTCCTGGGCCTCAATAACATAATTTAAAATGAGTTGTCCATATTACCTACAAAATTATTTTCCTTGAGGAAAATACTAGGGAAAGAACACGTTTTTCATCCTTAGCCACATCCATGGCACAGGTAGTTGCGTATAATTAATGGTCAATATTTGTTTGAAAACAATGAAAAGACTTGATGAAAACCAATGAGAAGAAATTACTTCAATCATTTTAACTGAATGATGCCACAGAATAGCCAAAAGAAAAAAGAAACAGAAAAAGGCTTACATGCTACTACTTTACTACAATTTAGCTTCATTATACAAAATACTCCAGACATGCATTCCAGAAAACTTTTATTGAATCAACAATGTAAAATGTTCCAGAAAGCAAAATGTAAAATTACAGCATATACTGTTTATACTTGTTTTGATATACTTTTTTTTTTGTAGTAAAAGCATGAAAATTTTGACCCCGTAACATCCTGGGGAAGTAAGTACTCACTATATTTAAGTTAGAAAAAAGCTGAGAAAAAACAGGGAAGTGAATTACACATTGTTTTCAAGAGAAAACATTTGGTGTGGAAATGGCCGCTGCTAGTGACAACTGATAGTTCTTGCACTTGCAGATTTTCCATTGGCTAATGATCGTTATGGCAGTCTTTTTGTGGTAACATTTTTCCACAGGTTTCTACTTCTGTGTCATGTCTGTAGCTAACACCTGATCCCAAGGCAGAATTACTGGTCCCTTCATGTTACAAGGGAACATTCCAGGATTCTGCCCAACCATTAAGCAGGAGAGGCTTACCTGCTGCCCCGAAGCCCCAGGAAGGTACAGAGGAGACAGAGTCACAGCAGAGCAGCAAATAAACAGCCCCTTGGGTACCGTCAGCAAGCCTGGGCTGCGGCTGTTACAGGTTGAATTATGTCCCCTGCAAATGTGTATGTTGAAGTCCTACCCCCCAGCACTGCAGAACGCAATTGTATATGGAGACAAGGTCTTTTAAAAGTACTAAGTTACAGTGAGTTTTTAAGGGTGAGCCTTAATCAAATATGACTGGTGTTTTTTATGAGAGGAGATTGGGACCCAGACTCACTTGGCAAAGAGCATGTGAGGACACAGGGAGAAGGCAGCCATCCGCAAGCCAAGGAGAGGGTCCTCAGAAGAAACCGGCCCTACTGACACCTTGATTTTGGAAGTTTAGCCTCTAAAATCAGGAAAAAATAATTTCTGTTGTTTAAGCCACCCAGTCTGTGGTACTTTGTTATGGTAGCCAGAGTAAACTAACACAATGCTGCAAAAGACCAGGAAAGAAGGAGCATTTAAGGATACGTGAGAGTTGAGTATAAATGAGAAAATCATTAGAGATCACAAAACCAAAATGAGAGTCAAATTCAATGAAATTGGAAGAAACAAGTGCACGTGGTAAGGACGTGAACAGAGCTTTGAGACAGGTGACATAGGTGATGCACTTTGTCATTTATTACTTAGTGCAATGGACATCTTTACGATGTAAATATTTTTACAATATCTTATAAATGAAAGTGCCTCCCTGTGACTTTGTTCCTAGCTAATTTGAAAGCATAATAAATTTCCCCAATCTTGAAAGGTATTATTCATTTCTTTTATCTAATTTCATCATAAATTCATAATTTTGAAAATATATCCTTACATTTCTCAACTTAGTGCTTATATTCATTCTGAAAATAAACTAATGGTTGATGAAGTATCCTTAAAAAGTCCCCCCCTTAAAATAACTTTTATGGCTTTCCTAAACCATGGATAAAATAAAGCATAAATCAAAGGGTTCATGGCTGAGTTATAATAAGCACCCCAACAGCAAATCTCATAAATATAGGCAGGGGTTGTGAAGCCCATATAAGCATCAATTAATGTATCCATGGTGTATGGTAACCATGCGATCATAAATGCTACCACCGTGACCCCCAGGATTTTGGCTGCTTTTCTCTCTCTCCTGGCCCCTCTGGCTTTGTAACTTTCTGAGGATGATTCTGCTTTGCTACCAGTATTTTCAATTTTTACAGCTTGTTGTTTAGCTATGAGAAAAATCTTACTGTAAAGAATGATCATAACAAGAGTAGGTATGAAGAATAACAGAAAATCTATCAAAACCCATTGCTGATTTACAACAATTTGACAACCACCTACACAGCTGAGAGCACTTACTAATTCCTCCATCCCATCATCACTGACACCTGTGTAGAACACAGCACCGCTGTAAGTAATGGGCAGGACCCAGGAGAGGCCGATGCATATGCCTGACACAGACACCGTGAACTTGGTGGGATAGACCAGAGGGTCCGTCACAGCAATGTACCTGTCGATGGAGATGAAGCACAAGTGGAAGACAGAAGAGTAACAAAATGCCACATCACAGCAACTGTGAAGGGCACAGAATCTGGCTCCAAAGTACCAGCAGCTCTCTACGGACCTGACCAGGCTGAACGGCATCACAGTCACTCCCACCAGAAAGTCAGCACAGGCCAGAGAGGCGATGAGAAAATTGGTTGGAGAATGCAGCTGCTTGAAGTGAAGAACTGATGTCATCACCAAGAGGTTTCCGAACACAGCCACTAAAGACCCAAAGCCAAACAGTGTGTACAGAATCACCCGAGAGCCGGGTGAGTAGGGAGTTTTAATACAAGACCCATTCACATTCTCATAGCAGAGCTGCACAGCTGCAGGTTGGGAAAGATTGCTGGTCATGGTTCTGCAGAGTGATGCTTGCTGTGTTTCTGCCCTTCAGAAAGAAGGTTTTCAATTCTGAAAATTAAAAAAATATATATATAACTGCATATTTGAGTGCTGCTTTTAGAAACTGCCTCATATTACATCCATTTCCCTTTTTACTATGAAGTGCAATTAAAAGAATTTTTAAAAACTCAGAATTTTTTCTTTCTGTGTTCATATAATGATTACTGTAACTATGTCTAAATCTCATAGATACTTAACTCTAAGCAAATCTACTATGAATTTTCATCAGCTCCAGAAAACACATTATCTGAATAACTGAAATAATTTAATTTAAATACCTGGTCCTTTACACCTGTGAGGTTCTTCCTTGCAAAAGTTAATTGCATATAATAATTGCATATTTGAATCTTAATAGACTTTCACCTTCACTTTGAGAAGTTAACACCTAGGGTGCTTTAGGAAGCCAGCCAATAAACTTAGCCCTTTATAATTTCTCACTAGCAATCCCTATAGTGTGAGGTGTGAACCATGAAAGGAAACTTACTTTTGAGAACTATAATTAAAAACTTCTTCTACAAAACATCTCTCTCTGTGCTCTGTTACTCTACAAAAACACGATTGTCACAACTAAGATTTCTTTAAGTTCTGTCCTGAAATAGCCTCACCCAGAATTGGACAGTAATAGTGCCTATTCTCTATTTACAAGACTTGCTACATAGTATGTAGGACCCAGTAAAAAATAAAAATATGGGAATTTTTGTCCAAATTTATAGAAAGAGGCACCCTGAAGGTACTAAAATATGCAGATATTTCCTTCCTCTTGCAGTGTCTTCTGACCTGCCATGATTTTTGATTTTTGCTGTGGGATATCTTACTTCCTTGAGCATGCAGGTATTAGGAGGGCTAGTGCAGACCCTCAAGGATGCCTTCAGACCCTGCCCTGCTACCTTAGTATCCACGTGGCCCACCCACTGCCAGTCTTCCTCCCTCACCAACAGCTGGCACAATACTCCACCCCAGGTAGGGCCAAGGAAGCTGAGCCAGGCAACCAAAGGTGACAGGCAACCCCTCTTGGACTGCAGCCACTTGGGACTTGAATTGGGGGTGAGGGAGAGGCTTGGACCTGCTCAGAGCATGGAATGTGCTGTGTGTCCACCAGCCTAAGATGGGATGACAGCACCATGCCTTGTCCTGAAACTTCCTAGTGTGCACATGATCCCAACCCTCCCCGCATAATATCCAGTCCTCTAAAATGGTGAGGATCCCAGCATCCTTGAAAACTTCTAGGTAGCCACCGTCTGTAGGTTAAAAACTATAGTGTGAACTGCTACCATACAATTAGGATCCCTAAATGCAATGAGGATAGTGGGATCTCAACCTGGCAGGGGCCAAATAATAGCACAGTAGATCCTTGAACAACACAGGAGTTAATCCAGGTATAATTTATAGTCAGTCCTCTGTATCCATGGCTCCTCAGCATCTGCAAATTAAGTTAACCAAGGACCATGTAGCACTGCAGTATTTACTGTTGAAAAACATTCACCTATAAGTGGACCCACATAGTTCAAACCCTTATTGTTCAAGAGTCAACTGTCTTGTTCTTTCATCTCCAAAAACCAGGTGGATATATTTATCAAAATGGACAGCAGAGTCAAAGCAGCAGTCAGGGTACATGAATTGCAGAAACCTATGACATTGACTAGTTGATCATAGTCTCCCTAGAGCTGAAATAGCCAGCTTACTAAAGCCTTACTCAATCTCTATATGCAGAAAAACTCTAGTTCTCATGAATGGAAGACTGATTTGAATTCCCAACATAGTGTCTTTGCTACTCAATCAATTCCCAGAATTACCCAATTCACAGACCTAGAGCAGCTTGAGTAAAAATAGACAGTGCCCTTGAGGAAGAACCCTGTTTTACTGCTAAGAATTTATATTGTTAATCTTCCTTCTAATCTTTCCCAAAGTGGCATGCAGTCTCCTAATAGAGGATCTATGCACTGGGGTAAGGGAAATATTCTTATTTTAGGGGATAATTGGATGCTTGCTCTAAACTGTCATTAATTCTGAAATACCCAAAATGTCACTGTGATACACTGGTCAAATGGTCCACCAATTAGGGTAGGTTATGGAGGTCAGGTAATCAGTGGAGTTATGTCTTAGATCATTTTCACAATGAGCCTAGTGTGTCTCCCAAACCACTCTGCGGTTATTTCCCCAGTTCTGGAATGCATGCTTGAAATATACATACTCTGCAACTGACAGATGGCCACATTGGTTCCCTGGCCAGTGGAACGAGGGCTATAGGAAGGGCCAAGTAGAAGCCACTTAAACTGCCTCTACCCTCAAAAATAGTAACCCAAATTTCATATTGCATTTATGGAGGAATTTCATCTAATAGTGTCACTTTCAAGAAGGAAAAAATTCAGAGGTGTTGGTTCTTACCATAGTTGCATTCAACTAGCCAATTCGAGTGTGCAGAAGACAGATGTATCTTAGAGAATGACAGTGGAATATCATAAACTTAGTAAGACCATAATTCCAATTGCAGCTGCTATTCCAGACATAGTTTTGCTTGCTTGAGCAAATTCACATTTTCCCTGGAATCTGGTAAGTAGCTATTGATCTATCAAGTACTTTTTTCTCTATACCTGACTAGCTGTTGTAATCAGCACAACAGTGTAAATCAGCAGTGCTTCAATAAAAATTTCAAAAATCGGGAGACATCTTAGTGAGTGTGGGGGACATTTGAAACTGTAGACGTCATCTTGAGCAGGCTGTTATTGTAAACAAAGTGCTCCCATCCATGTGATTATTTCCTTCCCCAGTAGAGGAAGACGAAGCCATTGTTCTGCCCAGGTGATAGGATGATTATTTGGTTGCTCTCTTTCTACTCTTATTACCACTGGAAACTGTGTAATAGTTGGTAAGGATTGCCCTAAGTGCTATGCTACTGTCTTCACACACATTGAACACTACTTGTCCATTCAAGGAGAGTCTCTTTTGAAAGCACTCTCTAGTTTTCTTTCCTTTTCTACTCCTCAAAACTGTCAAGGTCATCAAAAATAAGCAAAGTAAGAGAAAATATCAGTTTAGAGGAGAATAAGGAGACATGACAGCTAGAGGTAATGTGATGTCCTAAATGAGACGCTGGAACTGAAAAAGGACATAAAGGGAAAACTGAGGAAAGGGAAAACTGATTAATGTGTGGACTTTTATTGATACATTAATAATAATATATCAGCATTGCTTTGTCAATTGTTAACAAATGTACCATGCTAATGTATTAATAATAAGAGAAACGGGGTGCTGGGTATGTGGAAACTATCTGTACTATTTTTGCAACTTTTCTGTGGGCTGAGGAATCTGAGAAGGCTCCATGGAGAACTCAGAATATAAGCTGAGCAATAGAGCACTAGTTTAAACAGGAAAAAAATGTAGAAAGGGAATTTCTAGGCAGAATAAATATTTCATCAAATGTATAAAGTTAGCAGCATGCCAAGCACAATTAAGCATCCAGGAAGGATAGTTGACAGACCAGCCTAAGGCGGAGCATTTGGATAGAAGAGTCTCAATCAATCCATCCATCAACCAAGATGCTATTTTAGGCTCTCTGTCTGCACCATACAATCTGATAGCCCATAGCAATATGTGCTTATAGAGCACTTGAATTGTGGCAAGTCTGAATTCAGATATGCTATGAGTAGAAAATACACATCAAATTTCCAAGACTTAATAAACACAAACAGAAGAATGTAAGAGATCTCATTAATTTTTTATATTGATTACACATTGAGATGATCAATTTTTGGATATATCCAGTTAAATAAAATATATTAATAAATTAATTTCTCTTTCTACTTTTTTGGTTTGGCTACTAGAAAAAATTTTTTTAATTTTAAATTACAGAGGGGAGAGTGTAGCTCAAGTGGTAGAGCACACGCTTAACATATACAAGATTCTGGGTTTAATCCAAGTACCTCCTCTAAAAATAAATAAATAGGTAAACCTAATTCCCTCCCCCCCATAAATAAAATAAATAAAGTTTAAAAAAAAGAAAATTTTAAATTAAAAATGCAACTCAAATGATATTTTTATTGTACAATATTGTTCTATAGAAAATAAAAGTGAACCACAAGACCCAATTCTGTCCCTTCAGGGCTTAACATCAAAATAGAGAGACAATGCATGAACATAAACAAGTAAAAATATATGAACTATGATAGAAGTTAAGTGATATTTATTTAACAACTTATATGTAAAAACATATATAGAGAATTCATGTTAATCCAGTATTCTGCCCATTTTAAGATAATGAAACTGGGTCTCAGAGAAGTAAAGTAATTTGCATGACGTTATATAGCTAGTAAAAAATTAAAAAAAAAACTTTTTGCCACGCTTTAAATCCAAATCATCTAGATTTTAGCCCAAATTTATTCCTCTACATGGAAATGAGAGTTTAGGGCAAACAAGAAAGAATGTCACAAAGGAGAACAGTTAAATAAATGCTACCCAAAAATGATATTTAGCATTTATGATTTATCCTTGTAAGTCAATGGTTCTTAATGATTTTTAGATCATAATTACATTGAAAAATATGCTGAAATCTGCCTTCCCTCATCTCAGGAAAAGGTACACATAATCAAATAAACATAATATTTGGCATACAATTCTGGGTATTCCCAAATTATAGTTGAGATCAGTTATAGTTCATGAATATACTGCACCCGTCAGGATAGGGTAGACTTTGCTTCTGTAAAAACAATCTCAGCTACCTTTGTGCTTGCTGTAACAAGTTTCTTTACTGCTCCAGTGAAATCCAGTATGGACCTGGGGAGCTATTCAGGGCAGCTGTTCTCAATGCAGTGACTATGCAATGCAGGCTGCTTTGATTTCCTGGCTCCATCTTTTTGAGAAACTTCTATGCTTCAGCCTAAAAGGACACAGCAGCCCATTAGCCAGAACTAAGCAGACAACCCCTTGTAATGGCTGGGAAATGTAGGGGACCAAGTGGAATGGGTACAGCCCCCTCTACCTTCTGCCACACAGGGCTGTATTGAATGAAGTGTCAGATTATGTTAAGGTATATCTCTCAGAGTTTGAATTTGGCAGTAAATGTATTTACCCATTAGGATTTATTTTACTTAAGCAACACAAAGTCTAAATGAGGCAATTTCTGGCTGTGAGTCCATGACTCAAGTATGCTAGAGTCAAGGGTCCTGTGATTTTCTTCATAGTTCTTTAATGGTTCCAAAATGGCTGCTGGAGTTCCAGTCAAACCACACATATTCCAGGAAGCAGAGAGGAGAAAGAAGCAGAGAGGAGGAAGAACCAGTAAAAGAGAACTTTCCTGAAGCCTGATTCAGCAACTTCAGCTTCATCAAAGAAAGGAAATTTCTGATGCTATGAAGGAAGGAAAAAAATAGTTATTAGGTGAGAAATAAAGCATTTCTGCCCCATGAAATAATCTAGAAAATGAAATCTAGTAAGTGGAAATAAAATTTCTTGCCAAAATCCTCTGAAGGGATTTGCTTTACAAATCCAGAAGTGAACTGAGAAAGGGAAAATGAGAAAATATCCAAGTCTTCCTCACTGACCTCTCTACCATCTTTTTCTTAAACTTCTCCTTTAGTATTGTTCTTTTATTTTTTTCAGCCAATGAGCATTTAGTAGATATGTGCTTTGTAGAAAACACTCTGTTGGCCATGCAGAAGACATGGCAATGAATGAGACTCAGCCACAGCAATAGAGTTCCCATTACAAAAGCTAGCCCCAGAATGGGAAGGTAGTCTCTAGGCTCTGTGAATGGCTCATAAATCAAAGTCCAAAGCCTGATTCCTATACTACTTAGAATCAAATTCTAACTCTTTACTATGATGTTTGAGATCTAACAGAGTCTTAACATACAAAGCTCTTTAACTATATCCTTGCCTGAGTCAGCTGGCACTTTGCAAGGATGTCTCCCATGGTATAAAGTGGAGCATTTTGAAAACCGGGGAAGAGGGGAGAGTAGGGAGGGCTGGAGGAGGGTTAGAAGCCCGTGATGGAGGCCATGGCGGCCAGTGCCATGACAGAAGTAGAACGTGAACCTGAGTCCTGTGGAAACAGTAGTGGTAGAACCCAAGGAATTGGTCCCTCCTGATACCTAGTTCCTAAAATGAGTAAACATGCAGACATAGTTCCTGGATTGAACTGGGGGAGGAGCAAGGCAATGGAATGGGTTGCCATTACCAAACTGTATGGTAACTGGGTCAAAGCCCTCTACAATTTTATCTCAGCTACTGATTGTTCCTGAGGCTGGAGTTATCCAGGAAACTGGACTCAAGCTCATTGAAATGCCTTCCTGCTCAAAATTATGATTACAGTCAACCCTTGAACAACACAGGTTTGAACTTAATATGGGAGGGTCCACTTAATACGGGAATTTTTTT
The DNA here is from genome assembly GCF_048773025.1 of Camelus bactrianus. Taxonomy (NCBI): domain Eukaryota; kingdom Metazoa; phylum Chordata; class Mammalia; order Artiodactyla; family Camelidae; genus Camelus; species Camelus bactrianus. The sequence goes on along the minus strand of NC_133546.1, from coordinate 27,550,575 downwards.
CATTAAACAAGTACTCCAATACTACATGATCTGTGGTTGGTTGAGTCTGCAGGTAAGGAACCCTGGATATGCTGGGATATGGTACTTGAGCATCCTCAGTTTTGGTATCTGGTAGATTCCAGAACCAATCCTCACCCCATGTACTGAGACACAACTGTGCTTCAGTGCTGGTGACAAAGTGTGCTGTGCTTTCAGCCACATTGCTTCAACCTAGAACTGAAAATGTGTAACTGGAAGTCGAGGAAATTCAGTTGTTAAGTCAAGGGCATATGGGAATGTGTGGCCTCAGCAGTTCAGATTTTAATGCCCTGCATAGTGAAACTATAAGATCTTGGATTACATAGAAGAAAAGGGAACACTAGGTGTCTGTGATAGGCAGAACAATGGCCCCCCAATGATGTCTGTGTCCTAATTCCCAGAATCTAGGTGCTTTTCCTTATATGGCAAAGAGGACTTTGCTGATGTGATCTTGAGATGGGGAGATTCTCCTGGATTGTCTATGTGGGCTCGATGTAATCATAAGGGGCCTCATGAGAGAAAGAGGAAGGCAGGAGAGTCAGAATCTGAGGAGATTTTAACTCCATAAAACCCACATCAGACTTCTGACCTCTAGAACTGCAATAAATTTGTCTCATTTTAAACCACTAAATTTGTGGTGATCTGTTACTGCAGCAACAGAAAACTAATGCAATGCCTTTAATACAATCATCTTCTGGTTAGGCTGATCTTAAAGGCTATCCCATTTCCATCCCTGACATGCTGGGATATCTGGGATTCTTAGTTGAGTGTGTCACTACCGCTCTCTTGGATATCAGGAGGATGTGAACCCATCAGCTCATGCTGCCCTGTGTGGTGTCCACCCCAGACGGGATTCTTGTTCTCATTCCACCTGGTTCATTGGCGATACACGCATTGCGCCATGACACTCAGGTTCCAGTGGTTCTGTGACTCTTGCTTTTGAATTTTAGTCCTATTCACAGGTTCATTATGTGCTTCAGCTGTTACAGAAGGTTGATAATGTCCACCCTGCAGCGTTTATGGGCAGTAAGGAAGATGCAGAACATTATAGATTCTCAGCAAATGTTAATTCTTTTCCTTTCCATCTTTCCTCTCTCTTCATCCTGTCTCAGATAATGCAGCCTTGTCCACTGAATGGAGAGCAATAAGATGTGAAAGAAGCAGAATCATTTCCTGCTTCAGTGGGAGTGACTGACTTGCAGAGTCCCACCTTGTGAGGCAGCTAAGTGTTCTTACTTCCAGGCAGATATTGCCATACCTAATGGAGTAGGAATGGGTGTGGATTTATTCTAGGAAGGTAAAAGGAAAATGTGTGTTTTAAAGTAGTGACTGACTTATATTTTGCAGATTATATTTATTGCTGTATCTAAGGCACAGTGTTCCAAACTTCTTAAGGTTTCAAAACTGTATGTACTAAGATAAATTTGAATTTATCATTTATTTGTAATTTAATTATCTCATGATGCTTAAGAGTTAAATGCAAAAGAAAGAATAATTACTTTTAAAGAAGAAATTAAGCATTAAAAAGTAGACTGAAAAATATTTTTACAACAAATATATTTTTTGACTCAGAAAAAAGAGTGGCATCAGCCATAAAAAAAATTCAGCATAATGCCATTTGCAGCAACATGGCAGTCCCTGGAGAATGTCATTCTAAGTGAAGTAAGCCAGAAAGAGAAAGAAAAATATCATATGAGATCACTCATATGTGGAATCTAAAAAAAAAAAAAGAACATAAATACAAAATATAAACAGATTCATAGACATAGAATACAAACATACAAACTTATGGTTGCCAAGGGGGATGGGGGTGGGAAGGGACAGACTGGGATTTCAAAATGTAGAATAGATAAACAAGATTATACTGTGTAGCACAGGGAAATATATACAAGATCTTGTGGTAGCTCACAGCGAAAAAGAATGTGACAATGAATATATGCATGTTCATGTATAACTGAAAAATTGTGCTCTACACTGAAAATTGATACAACATTGTAAACTAACTACAAGTCAATTTTAAAAAATGTTAAAAAAAAAAAAAAGGAAAAAGAGTGGCATCAATAAAAGTTACCTCTATCAAAAAACAAAAGAAATAAATCCATTGTAGCAATTGTACCAAACTTCTGTGCCATAATATGACTTTACTTCTTTCTTTATTTACTGATATGTCTATATATATGTATCTGTATTTATAATTACGTTATGTACGTATCCGTACTCCAGACACCTCAGATTAATTTACAAACAGGTTTTCCAAATAAGCTATTATTAATTTGAAAAAGTCAGTAAGATTCCACAATAAGTGTTATCATTTGGTATATTACTTATATATGGAATCTAAAAAGAAGACGCAAATGAGCTTGTTTACAAAACAGAAACAGACTCAGAGACATAGAAAACAAACTTGTGGTTACCAGAGGGGAAGGGAAGGGTGGAGGGATAAATTGGGAGTTCAGGATTTGCAGACACTAACTACTATTTATAAAATAGATAAACAACAAGTTCATACTGTATAGCACAGGGAACTATATTCAGTATCTTGTAATGACCTATAATGAGAAAGAATAGGAAAAGGAATATATGTATGCATACCTATGATTGAAACATTGTGCTGTACACCACAAACTGACACAACATTATAAACTGACTATACTCCAATTTTAAAAAAGGGAAAAACATCAGTGGAAGTAGGGTGACTAAAGACCTGCAGGAAAATATTGAGGAAGAAAACAGAAACAAGATGTACAGAGAAGATACACCTTTCCTAGTAATAGCTCTTGAGAAGCATTTGGTTTGGTTTTGAGCAAGCATGTGGCATAAGTCCTTGTTTCCCCAAAGAAAATCATATACTGCTGTCCCTGGGAAGATCATAGGACTAACTTGTGTGGTGTTAAGAAAGGAGAAAATATTAAAATAATGAGATGTGGATCATGGTCACTTTACAAAACATGCCACATATTTTCATGTTGCAATTATTAAAGAAAAGGGGAGAAAATATTCTTTCAAGAATATAATGCCTGTACTCAGTGAGCACGGAAACAGACAGACTGGTTTACCAACATGTTCAACGGCTGGGTTCCAAGGAGATGGAGGGTTTTTAAAAGGAACATTTTGAAAAAGCGACTTTCCAAACACTTGACCATGGTTATGAAAGTGATACAAAATTAGGATTCAAACAATGTTTCCCAAAGTTCAGTTATACAATATTTGAGCTCAAGGATGTCTCAGAGAGCCAACAGTACAAACCTTTAATTTTCTTGATATGGAAACTGTGATAGGAGGAGGGGTCAAAGATTGTCTAAGTAGCCTAACCTGGCGCTGCCTATTGGCAGGACCAGGACAAGAACTCAGAAATCTGACCTCAGTGCTCTTTTTCCTCCACCTCTGCATCTCAGTTGTCTTGAGGAAGTAATAAACAAGGAGCCTAATATTTGCATAGATTTTGACTTATCCAATAAATACTTAGATGACTTCACTCTCTCCATTTCCTACGTTCTATAGAAACATTGAAAGAGTGCTGTATCTCCTTGTTTTTGCCCCTCCACTTAAACCCTGCTGCCCCGGAAGCCTGCCCACAAACTCCTGACACCACACAGCCCACTGCCACCGCTCCACTCATCCTTCCTCAAAACCGCACCCCTTGCCTGCATTCAGTCACTCTTGGTACAAATCGACAGTGGGTGTCCGCAGTGAGAAGATCTCCCGACTCAGGATAAGCTTCAGTGCCTTTCTGAACCACCGGTAGGAAAAGACGTAGATGATCGGGTTGCAGGCTGAGTTGAAGTAAGCAAGCCAGATGAAGACGTTGAAGACCAGCGGTGGCGTGATGAAGTTAAGGAGGCTGTCGACCATCGTGTCGATGGTGAAAGGAAGCCAGCACAAGAGGTACACGCCCACGGCGATGCCCAGGGTCTTGGCAGCTTTTCTTTCACGCTTGGCAGCCCCAGCCAGGCTTTTGCTTAAGCTGTTGATCTGCTGAGCCTGCCTGCTAGCAACCACGAAGATCTTCACATACAAGCTGATCATGATGAGGCAGGGGAAGAAGAACATAGGAAAGTTTAACCAGCCCCAAAACTTATTGAACAGCAGCTGACAACTGCCCACACAAGGCATCTCTTCCAGCCATTGGCTGAGCCCTCTCTCCACCACGTCTGCGTAGAGTAAGAAGGCAGTGTATGCTGCTGGCACCCCCCACCCTGCCAGGATGTACCTGAGGGCCACCCTGACTGTGACCTTGGAGGGATAGAGCAGGGGCTCACAGATGGCACAGTGGCGGTCAATGGAAATGAAACAGAGATGGAAGATGGAGGTGAGGCAGAAGAGGGTGTCCAGGTAGGTGTGCAGGCGGCAGAAGAAGCCTCCGAAGAACCAGCAGCTCTCTACTGAGCGGACGGTGCTGAGGGGCAGCACCAGCAGACGCAGAAACATGTCAGCCAGGGCCAGGGAAAGCAGCAGGAAGTTGGTGGGAGTGTGAAGCGCTTTGAAGTAGGACACAGCGAACACCACAAACAAATTTCCTAGGACCGTAATCAGCACGCCTGCTGCACAGGCCAGGTAGATGGCCCCCTGGATGCCCAGGGGATGGACCGTCCTGGGACAAGACCCATTCACCTGGTAGCAGAACGTAATGGGGTGTTTTTCAGCACCTTGGTTGAGGACGACACTCATTTATGGTCTCTCTTACCACCTGTCCCACCCCTCAAAAAATTATTTGCTAAACAACTAGAAAATGAGATCTAGAGGAAGAACTAAAGGGCATTTTGAATCAAGTGTGCCCTGGAAATCAAATACAGCATGGGATTTGAGGTCCCACAAGAATTACTTCTGTTAGCCCTGATCTGTCTGACTAAGCACTTTTGAAACTAGTATAGATAATATCCTTAAAGAAAGAGAAGAAAGATATAAGCAAATGTTTCTCAAAGAAAAAGCTAGCTATGTCACAGTAGGGAGTATAAAATTATTGAGAGGTGTGTGCCTTTTCCATTTTGATAACATACCTTTTGTCAAATGTAAAGTACGATTTAAAATTATGAGAAGGAACTGGATGAAAACAGGCAAAAAGTACAAATCTCCAGTTATAAGATAAGTGAGTACTAGGAATGCAATGTGCAACAAGATAAATGTAACTAACACTGCTATATGTAACACATGAACGTAAGAGAGTAAATTCTAACAGTTCTCATCACAAGGAAAATTTTCTTTAACTTCTTTAATTTTGTATCTATGTGAGATGATAGATATTTACCAAACTTATTGTGGTCATCATTTCACGATGTACATTAACTCAAATCATTATGCTGAACATCTTAAACTTACACAGCATTATTTGTTAATTATATCTCAATAAAACTGAAAGAAAAAAGAAGTTATGACTCTGAACCAGGGAAGAATTAATTCTTGTTAATAAATCATTACTTAGGGAAGAAGTAACTTCTGGATCCCCGCCCCCTTTAAGAACTAAGTAAATTGGCAATAAAATCTGCAGATCAAGCTTTTTAATTCCATGCCAGCTTTTTCCAAGAAAAGAATCCAGCATACAAATAATGAATAGAATTACCCTATTTCAGTTTTTCATGCTGCAAAATTTCTAAAGGTTACACATGGTGTTTACACATCCTGGGAGAACTATCAGGTATGAAAAAGTATTTATCTACCTAGTTTGATCACTAGTCTGAAATTTTAAACAAAGCCTAATAAATTGAATTCAGACTTTTTAAGCTACTTACAGAAGTAAGAATCAGAATCACTTCATTGGAAGGAGTCCTTCTTATGGCAGGTGGACATAAGGTGTGTAGAATCCTCTTCCAACAGCAAAGTTGACAGATGTGCAATCAGTTAATGATTTTATTCTCCAAATAGAAACTACTCCTCCATTTGGCATGTAAAACAAATTAGCACTTAAGTGTACCCAGGGACCTAGTTTGCACTATTCACAAGTCTCAGTAGTTTAAAATTCCTTCTCAATACAGAATAATTTATCCTGCCAATTCATTACAGATGGAATTTAAAGACAACAGATTTTGCAAACTTATTTTTAGTAAGTTCCATATATCCGTTTTGCACTAGAATTGTTGGTGTATATTTCTCGCAGCATGAGAAATAATTCAAATAATTGATCATAACCCTTTGGTTTGTGACTCTCACACTGAGTTCACCATGATGTCTTTTTTAAGCTCTCTGTTTTGTGCCAGTTAAAGAAATCATGGTAGATGAAGCAGTTCACCTGGATGCAGAAAAGTTAGATTTTTGTTCTGCCGCTTCCTGGCTCAACGTTTAACCACTTCCTCCCCTCTGCTCCCCCTCTGGTAAGAATACCTGCAATTTATCCTCACCGTCTGTGCCTCACAGAGATAATACTGAGGAAAACAGCGTGTTCAGTCATATTCTGCTCTCTCTGTTTCTTGATACCAAGCCTCCAGAGGATAAGATGTCTCTTTATGGCCTTGGAAAAATCATTCCACAATATAAGTAAAACTAATGTTGCAAAAATGACAGAATTCTGAAGGTAAAAACAGATGACATCAGCCAGCAGGGTCTGTAGAAGGTGGGCAGATCACAAAGAAGGAAGGAGTTTGGCAGGCATGTACCGCCCCCCTTCTCTGCAAAGCCGGGGCTGAACCCAGTGGTAACTGCTGGAACTTGCTTTGTATCAAGTCTACATGTGTACAGATAGATTTCTCACTCCAGAATTTAATAAGACAAGGAAGAATCCTGCATTACCATGTACCATGACACCCTTTAGCCTACAAGCCATAATCCAGGTGCAATCAGCTAGGGAGTCTATGCGTCAGAATCTAATTTGCCCAAGAATCTGTGAAAAATAAGGACAAATGTCTTACAACTAAAATAAGACCTGAAGAAGGAAACCCTCAAAAAAAGGTTTGGGTTCTGGGACATATAATATCAAAACTGAAAAGCAATATACAATCCAAATATATGTAGAAGTGGAGAATTTTATAACAACTGTTTCTAGTTATGTGACTCCTATGTCTGAGTTTAACCCAGCCCTTCTGTGCCCAATTTTCTCATCTATTAATTAAATGTAATGCAATACCTACATTACGATTTTGTTGTGAAGATTAGTGAGCTAAAGTTCGTAAGGTGCTAAGAGCAGTTCCTGACACATAGTAAACTGTGTCGGGCAGACCAGAGTGTGAATGGATATCTAGTCCAGACCCTCTGTTAACCTTCCAAAGTTCGGCCTTTTATCTCCTCTTCTATTGACTTTCAGATATACATTCCAGTTACATAACCAGAAGGAGCAACAGTAACTGGATTTCGGATCTTTTAAATTTTCCTCCTTACATCCTGAGTCATCAATGCAGCATTTATGTGGCTTTCCTCAAAGTGGTTGTGTTTTACTAATGCAAAATAAGAGTAAGGGACATATTTATAAGGTAGTCAAAAGTATTGTTCAGGATTAAGGGCAGAGGAAATCCCCTACAGGATTAAATTACTGTCATCAGAAGAGAATAAATCAGTACTATGATAAGATCTTAAAACCCAGTTTTGATTTCAAATACTGTCCTGTGATAACAGTAATTTACTGAAACATCTCAGAAACTAAATATGCCATATTCAAATTATCCAATTCCAAATACTGACCTTGGGAAGTTTTAAAGGTTCAACAGAAAACATAGATCAAGAGGGTGTTGGGGATTAATTCCTAACTGAATAATGATGTTATTAGAGGTGTTTTAAAGTAATGATAGTTTCCCAGTAGATAGATGGAGCAAGGGTGGATTCAAAAAAAGCAAAAAAGTTTCATAAAAGCATGTAGGATTTATGTATATGAACATTAGAAACCTCAGGATTAGCTGTCCTACGCAGAGGTGTAGTGTTATTTGGCCAGCACAGGGAATGGAGAGGGTTTGGTTAACCAAATATTCTGATATTACTATAAGAATTACTACAGTAGAATACACTTAACACTAAAACCCATGCTAATGGGAACAAGCTTCTCTCTGCAGCATATCAGTGCCTTGCGGTTATTGTTATGAAAAACAACCTTACTTTCTGCGAAAAATAGGCTAAAGTTGATAAATAAATTGCTCTAGCCACGTGTAAATAGATTTCAGGTTTGTGAAGATGTTCTATTTGGGCTGGAAGAGTCCTTCTATTAATGATTTACATTTAAAAAGTCCCAATCTGTCAGTATATGTATTAGTGAACAGTATGTCTACCCCACCAAACCTTTCCATAAAGCACATGCACTATTGAAGCATTAGGAAAGGCGAGACCTAATTTCTATCCTCAGAAATTTCACTATATGAGCATGAAAGCTGCAGTCTGAATGTTGCAATGTTTCTGAGTTGATGAGTCACTTTCCACTATGTGCCTCTGCTGACCCTGTCCCCAGGTTTCCCAGCACAACATCGTGCACATACAACCAAAGCCCATTAGAACAAGAATTAAATTCAGTTCAATTTTTTCTTTATAAGTAAGCTTTTTTCTTCATCTTCCCTCCTAAGAGAAGGAGCCCTGCTCTGTTCAGTATCCTTTGTTTTATCATTGTTTATTTCTGTGAATTTGAGTAACTCTCTCCCATTGTCCTCAAAGTTTCTATGTTTTAGTTATCCAGTAAATGTGTCCAGAGATTTTTACAGGAAAGGAACCATGAATAGTATAAAGACATAGTCTTGGACACAAGAAGTTTATACTCTAGACAAGGAACCAGCACATTTGAGCACACTCGACCCCTGTACAAAGCAGGAGGCAGAAGAGATAGGTTTGGGGCGATGGGGTGGGCATAGAAGGAAGGTGCTGCATGTGTTGAGTGTGAGATCTTGTTGGGGCATCCAAAAAGACACTCTAATGATAATAAGAAATGCGTAACTCAAATTTGTGAAAAATGATAGGGCTGAAAATTAATATATTTGAGAGAAATCTAAATAGAAGACGCAATTAGAGCTGTGAGGCTAGGTAAGATTAGAGCAGGGTTTCTCAACCATGGCACTCTTGAAGTTTGGGGCCAGATAACTCTTTGTTGTGGGGCTGTTCTGTGCATTGTAGGATGTGTGGCAGCACCCCTTCCCTCTACCCTCTAAATGTCAGTAGTACTCCCTCCCTGGTTGTGACAACCAAAAATATCTCCAGACATTGCCAAATGCACTCAAGGTGCAAAACCGTCCCTGGTTGAGGGCAACTGGGTTATAGAGACAGAGTAATGTTGTGAAGGATGAAAAGAAGACTGTAAAGGACAAAATTTGGTGAAATAGGTTTGTGGGGTAGTAGAAGGAAGAGAAAGGCAAACGGAAACAGAGAAGAGACAATCACTGAGACAATAAACATTATCCAAAGCATAGGGGAAGGGAAAGGACTTCAGTTTGTGAATGAAGCTTAATCTTGGTGAATAATTAGTATGTGCACACACAAAGCCAAGAGATGGACATAGCACCTGTATGTGTACATGCAAGCCACATGTATACATAGATCACAAGTATATATTGAGAGAAAAAAGAATACATTCCTAAACTTTATCTTTATCCACTTTTCCCATTTAATGACAGTCCAATTTTATCAAACTATTGCAAAGCTCACATTAGTTCTTTTTGTAAAGAGGTTTAAATCAGAATTGATAAACTTGGAAGTAACTACAAATGCCTGCTTCCTTCTCCCTTTCCAAGTCATTCACATGCTCCATATTGAGGATCCCAGTGTTCTCAAGCTCTCCCCGCACCCCAGTAATCTCAGGAAATAGTTAGACAAACTCTGTGTGCTCTCATGAGTGTGAAGACCAACTGTGTCTCCTCTTCTGTTGTTTACAAGAAGAAGAGAAGGTCCCCATCTGACTTATGCCAACGGAAAGAAATTCTAAATCTCTAAATTTTAAAATTCAGGAATTAGTAAGACTTGGGAGAGAGTTTCTTTTTACTGGAGGTGCCTTCCCCAAAAGTCCAGCAACTGATCACTTTGGTAATTCGGGCATGCCCAGAAGTCTAGAGCTATTGATTCTATTTAGGTGTCTATTACACCAACTGAAACAATATCTGTATCTAGTCAACCCATGGCCTTACATTTCTGAGGAAGAAGCACCCAAGTTTCCCTAGCAGGAAGGGATTTTAGAAAATGGAGAGTGTTGCTAAGCACATGCAGGAAATAGGCTTAGAGTGGAAGAGTCAGGGCAGAAGATCATTCCTGAGACAATCATCCTCAATGCCTTGCGAAACCAAGGGTAAAACATACCATATATAATGGGATTGAAAGTGGAATTGAAATAACCCAACCAGAGAAAGACATTGTACAAATCTTCGGGAGTTGTAAAATTAATGAAAGGGTCTGTGATTGTCAAGACAAAAAAGGGCAGCCAGCACAACACAAATACTCCCATGACTATGCTTAAAGTCTTGGTGGCCTTGCTTTCTTTTTTGGATGATATCTTCATTTTGTTTTCTGACACAATCTGTTCCACCATAGACCCCATGCCAATTTGCTTAGTGTGCTTCCTGGCTACTGTGTAAATATGTATGTAAATCCCTACCATTACCATCCCAGGGAGAAAAAAGGCTATAAAGGAGGCCAGAACCCCCCAGAGCTTGTCAAATATCAACACACACAAGCCTGTGCAATCAGTGGCTGCAACAAAGTCTTCTGCACCAATTATGTTTAATTCTGAGAATACCAGGCCAAAGGCAAAAATGATTGGAATAGACCAACTGATGAACAGAAAGACCCTTATGACAGGCATGGTAATTTTGGTGATATAATGTAAAGGGTCACAAACAGCATAGTAGCGGTCCACCGAGATGAAGCAGAGGTGGAAGATGGAAGTGGTACAGAGCATGATGTCACAGCAGCTGTGGACTTTGCAAAAGAGATCTCCAAAGTACCAGCAGGACTCAATGGACCTGATCATACTGAAGGGCATGACCACACAGCTCAGCAGGAAGTCAGTGGTGGCCATAGAAAGGATCAGGAAGTTGGTCGGAGAGTGGAGCTGCTTGAAGTGGGCGACGGAAATGATCACAACCAGGTTGCCCAGCATGGTCATCACTATGGCACCAGTCATGACAACATACATGGCACAGACACTCAGCCCAGACCTCACGTTTCTAGGGCATGAATTGTTAACCAGAGCAAAGCAAAATTGTACTTCTGGGGGGTTCCAAAGGTCCAGTGAATTCATTGTTTGTGTCTTGTGGGTACTGTGATTCTTTTACAAAAGTACTATGTTCCTTCCCTTCCCTGTGAAAGAAAGAGGAAGAAACAATAAAAATCATGGGCTGTGCAACTTTTCAGAGTGCCCAGCTAACTGCATTTTCAATCCCAGGTTGAGTTCCCTACTGACCCTGAGCACTGCTGATCTTTTCAAAATACAGATTCTAATTCTGGGGTGGGGGGCTGAGAGTCTGCAATTCTCATGGGCTCTTGGGAGATGCCAATTCTGTTAGTCTAAAAACCATCTTTGCTAGGAAGGGACTAAAGACAATTGAGTGCATGTTGTCACCCAGCATCTAAGTAACCCAGTTAAAACCATCTAAGTAATCCAAGTAAGTGCATGTTCTGATTGTACTAATATGTAACACTTACTTAGGATTCTGAATCAAGAATTTTCCGTGTTCCACTTTCATTCATCAATTTGCTGGATAAAAGTCCCTCAAGTGCTTGCTTCGGCAGCACATATACTAAAATTGGACCGATACAAAGAAGATTAGCATGGCTCCTGCACAAGGATGACACGCAAATTCGTGAAGTGTTCCATATTTTTTTAAAAAAAAAGTAAAAGTCCCTCAAGAATTACCAGGGCCTGGGAAACTATTATTTAATGTTCAGCTTTAACAGTAATTGTGATCTAAAGACTGTGCTTCTTCTAAGACTGTGCTTTTGTTTTTTAGTTTCTTTTGTGGATATTTGCAGATGCTTTGGATCCTGCCACTTAATACATACTCTTCAATTAAGGAAACGTTTTTCTCTTCAATGTGAACAATATAGTTTTTAGAATTTAGAGCAATATATGATAAACTAAAAATATGCTAAAGTCTACAATATTATAAAGGAATAATCTCAGGAAAGAGGAAATATCTCTAATAGATTCTGTAAATCTTGCAGATTGTCTCCTTTCATTTGGCAGCCACGTTCAGTCATGAACTCAAATTCAGGTTGAGGTTGTCTTATCCACAGACTTCAAGTGTCACATTGGTAACAAAGCTGACCTATAGGCCTGCTCGTTGTTTAAGCTGTCACTTCTTATAATTTATGTTGTTGTCCTTAAAATGTGTAAATAATGGAACTGACTCACCCAGAGTATGACATGGGTTTGATTTGTTTTTCCAGGGCCAGAACTGGATGTGTAACTCTGAGGACCAATGACTAGCATTAGTGGGATCTAAGGCCAGTTTGGACAATGGAATTTGGCCTGAGAAGAAATTCAAACTCACTTGTCCACTAGGAAAATGAGCCTACAAGCACGTCCTCACTAGATTTACTCAGAAAAGATATTAATGAGAATACATGTAACTTTGAAAATAATATTTACAGTATCTGCTACTACAGCTCAGCAATTTTTCTCAATATGCATTATTTGAAACCTTAATATTATGGTACACTTTATTTGCTTTGGATATCGTGATTTAATTTCTCACATTAGTATTTTTCTTAAGATACATTTTAATTGTACCAATCAAATATTACACAATTAAGATGGACTTGAGAAACCAAAACATAAAAAGTAAAACGTAAGAGGGACAAAGACTTAACTGCTTTGTAAACTGCAGACTATCAATGTTGGAACACACTGCACAAATTATTTGATTACTTACCACTTCAGTTCCTAAGCAATAAAATACTGAATATAAAGAAATTTAAAATACCTAATCACCTCCTTTAGTAAATTAACTTTACTAGCTTTTTATCTTCTTTACTTTTGTGAATTAAAATTTTTTTCTTTAATTCTTTTAAAAATTATCTTGAAAGATAGTTCACAATAACCACAAAATAACTTATACGTTTATCACTATACATCTGAAGACACAGCATTCCTAATACAAAACACTATACTCTTCAGTACTTCATGGTATAATTTCTCGAGTCTTAAGTTTTACTTTTGAAAACCTAATCCCTGAAAGGATTGATATAATTTAACTTCCTAGATGTGTAAAGAGAATTTTATTTATTTATTTTTATTTTTTTGGAACTCATAGTATGAAACAGCTACTAGAAATTAATTGTATTATCTCATGTTTCTGATGAATGATTATAAATATTAGAGAACTATTTAAACATTTAAGTATTAGATTAAGACAAAACAATAGAATAAGACACATATTTATTTCAAAAGTTATTATGTGGGTGATTTGTTAAGGTGATATTGGAGATAATAGTACTTTTAAGCCCTTATCTTAAACTCTTAGCCAAAAATTACAAAAACAAGTAGGCAAATGCATAGATGGTTGCTGGTCCACTGCTTTGTTAAAAAAGGAAATTGTCATGAAATTAAATGCACTTGAGGTTTTGTTTGTTATTTAAAAACTTAGCAGAAGAGAGATCCCTTTCCTTTGAAGATTCGCCTCCAAAAATGACACAAAAATTTTTTTAATAAAATTAAGTTAAAACCTCTGTGACATCTTGCTTTTGTCATGGGACATTGTTGTTTTGCCTTTTTTTTTTTTCTTTTTATCAATAACATTTCAACAAAGGACCAAATTAATGACAACACTGCAAACAATGACCTAATGAAAGCATAGAAAATTGTTAATTAAAATTGTTAATTATTTTTGCTAGGAGGTAAAAAGAAACATTTGCTGTCAATTCTGGAGAGGAGCAAAAATTGCATTATTTTTTAGCTCAAATTTAGTTCTTCAGGGAAAAAAAATTACAGAATAGGGAAACAGACATGAGGAGTCTGAAATAACAATTTTAAAAATGTAAAAGTTCTTCAGCATTTCAAGGAAAAAATGAAAAAAGAATTGTATAATAATTTTCCTCAAATATTAAAAGCTTCAAATTCTATAAATGTATATGTGTTTCCCTCCAGTAAGAAGGAAAATAGCTGACAAGCTCAATAATATGTTACAAATAAAGTAGAAAAAATTAGGAAAGAGCTGATTATACTTGCTTAATCATGCATGATTTTTCTCCTCTTACTGGATTTACACAGGTCAGACACTCCAAAAACAATGATTCCTCTAAAAGCAATGATTTTTATCTTGCTTTGATTTATCTCACTTATGCAATAATTTCGTAGGTAGGAGAGGTTCTTTGTGAATTAGATGTAAGAAAGATCTGCTGTGGGTCTTTCTATCATTGCCTCTTCAGAATTTCAGTGATTTTTTTTAAGTGATCCAGATTTATTTTTATGGATCAGGATTTTCAGTTTGGTTCTTTTCAATATGAAATAAATAAATGAATCAATCAATCAATCAATCTGATCTTTTTCCCTCTCTTAATAGATTCTCATTTAGCTTACCAGAATTTGTTTGGCTAATTTGGTAATTTGGAGCTAAAAATCATTGAAAGGTGACATCTGTTGTGCCAAGGTTTCTTACCATGAAAGCAAGCATTTGCTTCACCACTCTCTTCTCTGCTCTTCTCTGCTGATTCCCCTTACCCCCCAGAAAAGGAATTTAGGCCTGAGTGCTCATTGGAAGCTCATGGCAGGCTGTGCTGTCATCAGTATTTATATAAAAAATATTCTCCTGAGGTTTATTACCTGTGTCCTGCTTTTGACAAATGTGTTCTTTAGCAATTTCAGTGTGCTGTCAGCAAAAAGGTTACACCAAGTCATCGGAGAATTGGCTCTGGGAGAATGAATCCATTTTGTGCTATCGTCCCCATGACTTCCAAGGGACAATGTGGACTAGCCTCACACAAGGCCTAATTGGGGAAGAATGAAAAAAAAAAAAAAAAATGAAAGAGGGAGGTGGAAAGATGGGATGGAGGAGGAAAGGAGAAAATTAGTTAAATACAACAAATGCTCCCTCCACTTATTACCAAATACTAGATACTTTCAGACAGTGAGTTCTTTAATTCCTGTGAAAATTTGATTCATTTATATCTTTTGCTGGCACGCACAAGTCAGTGAAATACATTCACATTGTAGTGCTCTAAGTCTATGATTTCCCTAGTCCAAACAAGAAGCAGTAAGAACCATGTTTCAGAACAACCAAGTGAAAAGTGAAAACTTCCATCACCACGAGGGTATCTTCATGATCCCTAGGGGAAGGTATATCCATTAGGGCGCCATAGTTCCAAACACTAAGCTTCAAGTAGTTTACATTGATAGTTTTATCATCCATCAAGGCTACAAAATCATTATATTCAATCGCCCAATGTTTGGAGAGCATCAAAGCTTACATGTTTATAAAAATAGAATCAAATTATCTATATTTAAATTAACTGGTAAAAATTAGCTTTACAGACTCTGAGGATTTTCTTCATGAAATGAAAAGAGCCTTGGTGAATGGGAGAGGTTAAAAAATACTGTTATCTTTACATGCTCATCTGGGTTTCCAAAACTCTTTCCAAACTTCTTCCCAGATAGAGAACTAATAATTCTGTAGTATATTTTTTTATAAATTTTGACTGCAACAATCAGGGTTCAGTCAGGAAAAAGAAAAGGAAAATTATTTTAACAAAAAGAAGTTAACTCAGGAAATTGTTTTAAGAGATATTGGAGGACTTAAGATCTATTAATGGCTTTTGGAGTTTGCCCAGGCTCAGCTCCAGGCAAGAACTCAAATGCTTCAATGGTGTTAGGCTAAATGAAATTATTTAGCATGCAGATAATCCCTGCTTCTGAGCTTCTGACCTGACAAACTGACTTTTGGAATACCAGGACTTAATCATTACTAAACATAGGAACTTAATTTGCAAAAGGAAAAACAAGTGCATGCCTTTGACATTACGAAGACAGGTTCTCTCCTTGGCATTAACGTACCACTCCCAGTTGCAGTCCCCCAAGATGAGTAAATTATATAGAATAAAGTATAAATAAGAATAAAGTAAATAAAAGAAATAAGAATGAAGTAATATAGAACTAAATAAAGGTAAAAGAATCAAGTAAATATAGAACTAAGTTTTTTTTTTTTTAAAAAGAAAACACACCAGACCAACAGGTACTTATAAACCCAAACACTTGATGTTTTTAATAGGATTTTTCTTATACACTAAATAATAAATAGACTAAATTAAACAGCAAATTCAGAAAGTTTAGGTTAGGTATATTATTCTTTCATGATCAAAAGCCTAGCAAAATATACATTCATCTGTCCATATGTTTCATTTTCTTCTACAAGGACTCAGATTTCTAGAGAACAGTGTTTAATTCTCATTTAACACTGTGTTCTGTGCTCTGTCTCTCTGGGAATGCATCAGTAACCATGCACAGTATTCAGTCACAAAAAGTGGCATGCTGTAATCATTGAGATGCAGTAAAATAAATTTCAAAAGCAGCTAAATATTTACTGATATACTCGCATGAGTAAGTGTGTACTGACATGGATATTTATTGCGACATGATTTGTTATGGCGAAACTCAGAAATAGTAGGGATCTATTAAATTAATTATGATACTTCCAAATAATGGAACATTCTGCAGACTTTTTGAAATATCAGTTTTGAAAAATTATGTTCCCTGATATGGAAAGAATCTCTAAGACATACACTAGTGATTAAATTTACAAGAGTTATTTAAGTACTAGGGAAGGTTTTATGTATTCGTCTGACAATTAAATTATCAAAAAAGGAACTTGAAATTTTAATTTGATAAAGACAAATAAAATATTAAGGGAATTCAATTACCTAGGCTTTAATCACCCCTTAAAGATGTTGTTAAAAGTTACTAAGTATAGAATAACATATTCTGTTTATAAATGAAACAAATTTTATAAATTATGAGTTCAATAAAAGTTGTAAGTTAAATAAGATTTTCCAAAAAAGAGCTAGGTTTTTCAATATTATTTTATAAATGAAATATTAATTCTAAAAGCCAAAATTACCACAAATAATCTTTTTTATATACAAAAAAGGATACCAGAAATCTTGAACTGATGACCGATCTTCAAAATTAAAAGAAGTTTGCCAAGTCGAGGAGGAGGGTGAGTAGCTCCCAGGTAGGACAAATGAGAAGAATGACTTACCGGGGGGCCAATAATTCCTTCAAAGGAGGGTAGACCCCAGAGGAGTGACTAAATGTAAAAATACAAAGAAAGGCCAAGTTGGGCTTACCGACTTGAAATTTTTTGGGGAGAATTTTTAAATTTTATCTCAGAGCAATGAAAAGCTATATTTGCCATGCGTCTGGCAGGAAACAGATGGCACCATCAGCCTGGGTGATTGAGGAGAGCTTGATAAAAGAACAATTTACAAAGATGTGGGCAGTGTTTAAGGAAATCAGCAAGAAACAGAGTAGTACCTAGAGGCAGCAATAGCGAAGAGTCCACCTTGGCTGGACCCAGAGTGACAGAGGAAGAGCGTGGTCACAGGAGTCTCAGAGGATGGCTGTATGCAGAGGGACTCCACATGGCCTTTCCTGGAGGACACAGCCAGCCCCAGGGCAATCTGGCAGAGAGGTTGTGTAATGGAGCAGGACTCTCTAGGGCTTTCCTGGGACAGACCTCCCCCACCCCATGTCTTCTGCCTGCCTTTTGTCTGTAGAAAAACTTTAGCCTCCTAGGCTTCCCCACGTTCCAAAGAATAAACTTAATCACAGAAGTAAGAAAATGCAGAAACAAAGGACAACAGTCAAGCAAGACAAACAATAATACCAGTTTAACCATTAAACAAAGTCAAGGACCTTTAGTTCTTCCTCAAGGGCTATAGATAATAATCTGAGCCAAGTCCTTTGAGCTGTTTTGTGGATACTAAAACCACCACCAGGTGGAAAAATTTAACTGTATGCTGCCCAGAAGCACTCAGACCACAGGCAGGTCAGAACCAGAAGGCTGATGACGTTGCTTCCTGATTACCTCACCATCAACCAATCAGAAGAATGTCCATAGCTAATCATATACCCCACAACCCCTCTCCTTCACCTCTGTCTTCAGAAACCTTTCCTAAACGCCATCAGGGAATTAAGGCCTTTAGAGCATTAGCTGTCTGGACTCCTTGCTTGGTGCCCTGCAATAAATGCTGCACTTTCCTTCACCACTGTCTCGTGTCAGTCAGTAGGTTGGCTTTATTGAGTGAGGGCTAGAAGTCCCAAGTCTGGCTGGGTGACAGTTGCCCGGGTTAAATACCCTGATTTTATCCTCCTTCTGTCTGTGGATCTCCTGCAGGTGCTTCCCATTGATAAAATGTCATCTATCAGACACCTCAGGGTAAGAGAGCACCTTAATCCTAGTCCTAATTTGTGCTTCCTGCCCAGAGGGAGTGGGGAAGTCTAGGAAAAACCCAAGGGATCTAGCTTAGAGACCACGTAAGATTTTTAAGAGGAAAGTGTCAACTTTAGGCAACTGTGCAGAGTGGGTTGGAAAGCTCTGAAGCAGGAAGCCAGATCACTAGCTACCATGGGTGGGAGGGGAGGCATGTTAAGGATGAATTCCAACTAAATATTTATATCCCTTGCTGAGTGCTCAATATCTATCTCAGTGAATAGAGAAAATTTTCCTGTAGCCTTACAGCTATATGTTTCATGCAGCTAGCTGGTTAAGTCTATTCAAACAGATTATCCCATTTGTATTTAGATAGATGTATATCTTTAGTCTAATAACCACCTGCTAAAATCTCACATATTGAAGCTGGCCTTTCCTAAACTGCTCCCTCTCCACTTTGAATACCCTAATGGTGCTTCTGTGAGAGGCATCACACACACACACAGACATACACAGGACAAAGTCTCTCTCCTTTGACCAAATTTTAATCAGGCTCCTTTGGTCCCTCTGCTTGACTAGATCAGACTTGGACTTCACTCTTGGCCCTAGTAGAATCCAGACTGAGCTAGAATCGTGCTAAGTCAGTTTAGCAAAAATCCCCTACCCTTGGTATCTGACCAGCCTCAATATCTTATCACTCTAGCCTGTCCTCAGCAAGAATTCTGATGAGTCAGTCTAGCAAAAATCCTCCTTGACCCTGATATTTCCTCTTAGTAATTTTCCATCCACTACCTCCAACCCAGTTCCTTGGGTATAAATCCCCACTTGACCTTGTTGGAGTTGAGTGCAACCTTGTGACTGAGCAGGATGCTAGGGTGTCTTCCCAGGACAGACCCCCACTATGTCCTCCACCTGTCTTTTGTCTGTAGAATTTTAACCAAAGAATAAATTTAACCAGAGTACTGAGAAAATGCAGAAGCAAAGGAAAATAGTCTAATAAAACAAAATAATAATAGTTTTGCTGTTAAGCAAAGTCAAGGATCTTTGATTCCTCCTCAAGGGCTATGGATAATATTCTGAGCCATATCCTTTGAGCTGTTTTGCAGATACTGAAACCCCAGCCAGGTGGAAAAAGTTAACTACATGATGACTAGACTATAGCCATGACATAAACTGCAACATCTTACACAATTCCAAGAACTGGCCTCAAGGAAGTGGGAAAAAATCTGACCCAGGAGTTGAGGATTAACTGTACTTAAAACAATCAAGATGATGCTCATCATACTGCCACATGGCCAATTTCAAGATGATTGTCAAAGGTGACCGTGCTGTTCTACACGCAGCCTCCCACCCCTGATTGACAGTTGGGAGTTGGTTCTTTGGGACTTGAGTCCATCTTCTCCCCAAGTTTCCAGCCTCCTGAATAAAGCAACCTTTCCTTTCCAACCAACACTTGTGTCTTAAATATTGGCTTTTGAGTGGCAAGCAGCTGAACCTGAGTTTGGTAACAATCTCGCTCCCCCACTATAAAACCCATTGTAGTAGCTTCCTTTGAATAAAGTCTGCCTTACAGTCTTTAACAAGTGTCATGAATTATTTTTTCTCTTAACACACACGTATACACACACACACATCCACACCACCAAGTTTTTAGAATAAAGAAATAGTTCAGAAGTAGAGAAACAAATGAGAATTTTAAAGGCAGGAACTCAGAGGACGCCAAAATTGGCAAAGGAATCAATGGACATGAAGTGTCTGTCACTACTGAAGTGTGGCAAGTCAGTTTTAATGTCCTCATCTGTGAAGAGAGAGGCATGATTGGGTGACGTCCACGATCTTGTGAGACTCTCAGGAAGAAGGATCCTGGCTGTGCGTCTCACAATCTAATGTCTCTTCCCAGATGCAGCCTAAAATGTTCACTTCAAGACCAGCAGTCAGATTGAATTCGTGAACATTCTTTGGTAAATATGAAAATATCTCACTTACTATGCACATTTGCTTCTCTATGAACAAGTACAGGGAAAGAAAACTGTAAGAATGGTGAGGGAGGCAGTCCCTACTGAATCACATTATGCTTCAGGACACAAGTTAAGCCTGTATTAGTAAACTATATTATTAAATTATAGTTGGATTCAGGACTACTCAGGGAATGTGGAGAGCAGGGCTTAGAAGAGAGACAGAAAAAAGCCAAAATTAAATTTTCCTATTCAAAAATAGCCCCAAGGCTGAAGCTGGATTCAGGAACAGTCTACTTTCCTTCCATTCCCCCTCTTCTCCTTCCCATAACGTTATCCCAGGTATCAGGGGATGTGGACAAAATTGTCACATGTAGTCATGTGCTTTCCAACCTATTAAATAAATGAAAGTTTCTGTTTATCTCTTAGTGCTTTATAGAAAAACCACTGGACGGATTTTCACCAAATGTTAATAACCTGACTTAAATCATCGATGTGATATGGATGAAATTTATTTGGCTGGGCCCTAGGGCAACACTCAGAGAAAATTGTTAAACAAGTACAATGAGAGGCCTTATGATTGCTGGTTGATGGTGTAGACATATCAGGCAGGTTAAGAAAATAAGAGACAGAAGACACAGGAAGTCATTTCAAATATAAACCACAAAGTGAAAAGTCACAAGGATAAAAGCTGAAATTGCATGGGGTGATTTGTAATCAACTGCTTCTCCTATGAGCAGCTCTTCGCAGTGAGCTTCAAGGTGCCAGGGAACAACTGAATAATTTACACAACGATGGTTAATAATTCTCCCAAGTCACATGATAAGGTGGATGGCTAGTTGAGAGTAAAAATCAACCTTATGTCATACTTCCTCTATGGTACCTCAGGTCCCGGTGATCTTCCCTTTTCTGAATCCCTAAAGTGAAACCAGACAGGAAATAAAATCATTATCACTTTATTTTCTTTATTCTTTTATTGGTCTTTAATTGTCTCATGTGTGTAAATCAAGGCCAATCTATTCTGAACTACATGTTATGATTCTTTTGTACATTTCCCCACTTGTCAGAGGTGATTATTGATTACATACAGAGTTCACAATTAATAAATGATTGATTGGTTGGTTGGTTGGTTGGTTGATCAAAGATAATGAATGTAGCTCTTCTGCAGGTTACAGAACACTTACCTAGATTACCAAAATGTAATAGAATAATATTTTCAGTGACCTGGGGATGTAAGATATGTGTTTCATCAAACTAAAGTTTGGTGCAGTCATCATGGAAAACAGTATGGAAATTCCTTAAAAAACTGAAAATAGACTTACCCTATGATCTAGCAATCCCACTCCTGGGCATATATCCAGAGGGAACTCTAATTTGAAAAGATACATGTGCCCTCATGCTCACAGCAACACTATTTACAATAGCTAAATATGAAAGCAATCTAAATGTCCAGTGATAAATGATTAGATAAAGAAGGTGTGATACATATATATAGGTACATATATATATATGAATACTACTCAGATTTAAGCCTGGGAGTTAGATAAGAACATTTTCCATCAATGGAATACTACTCAGCCATGGAAAAGAATAAAACAGTGCAATTTGTGGTAACATGGAGGCATCTGAAGATTGTCATACTAAGTGAAGTGAGCCAGAAAGAGAAAGAAAAATATCATATGATATCACTTTTATGTGGAATCTAAAAAAAAAAGACACAAATGAACTTATTTATAAAACAGAAACAGACTCACAGACATAGAAAACAAACTATGGTTACCAAAGGGGAAAGAATGGGGAAGGAATAAATTAGAAGTCTGAGATACAAACTACTATATATAAAATAAACAACAAGGTCCACTGTATAGCACAGGGAACTACATTCAATACCTTGTAGTAGCCTATAATGAAAAAGACTATGAAAAGGAATATATATATATAATCTCTGAATCACTATGCTGCACACCAGAAATGAACACATTGTAAACCAATAATATTTCATTAAAATTAAAAATGTGCTTCAGTAAAAATAATGTCTCATTTTCAATACTCTATTCACTTTTGTAATGGCTTTTTTATTAATGTGCTTCAGGAAACAGATTCACACTTTCTGAATGGGAGCTAAATATTTTCCCTGACACTATGTATTTAAGAGCTTTCCGAAACCATGGATAAAAAAAGCCATGAATGAGGGGGTTGCAGGTAGAGTTGAAGTACCCAAGCCACACTAAAAGATCAAGTACTAATATGGGAGTGGAGTAGTCTAGATATGGGTCGATCAAAACAGCAAGAAAACAGGGCAACCAGCAAGCTAGAAACACCCCCATTACTATACCCAGGGTCTTAGCTGCCTTCCGGTCCTTTTTTTTAGACAAATTTTTTTTCACTTCCTCCTTTGTGTTTTCAGGCATGTTGCTGATAACTCTAGCATGTCGTTTGGAAATGACAAAGATTTTGCCATAAATACCAACCATAATGGAGCCAGGAGTAAAGAAACATGTAGTGAACAATATTGTCCCCCAAAATTTGTTGAAAGTAAGTGCACAGAAATTGAAGCAAGCAACGAGAATCTCATAGCTTCGCATACCAGAAACATTGGCCTTGGATAGAACTAAACTGAAAGAGAAAAGAGCAGGGGCGGACCAGCAAAATGCCAGCAGCCGCTTTATCATGGAGGGGGTCATTGTGGTCATGTAGTGTAGAGGGTAACACACAGCGTAAAATCGATCAACAGCAATGGAACAGAGGTGGAAAATGGAGGTCAGGCTTAGCATCATGTCAAAGCTTGTGTGGAATTTACAAAAGCCATCCCCAAAATACCAGCAGCTCTCTACCGATCGCACCATGCTGTATGGCATGATGACCAAACCAAGCAGGAAGTCAGTGGTTGCCAGGGAGAGGATCAGAAAATTTGTGGGAGAGTGAAGCTGTTTGAAATGTGATATGGAAATTATTATAACCAAGTTTCCAAAGACAGTGATAAACATGGCCCCGGTCATAATTGAGTACATTATCACTCGGACATGAAAATGGCGGCTGGTGGGAGGACAGGATTTATTTCCAAATTTGGGACAACTGGACAAGTTTCCAGGAATATAAGTTAGATCCATGGTGTTTTATCACTTTAAATTCCTCTCTAGGAAGATGAGTCGGTGTTTCTTCTCTTCTTAAAATGATTCCAGTAAATTTCAGCTTCTGAGAGTACAATAAAGTTAACATCACCTATTAGTAATTCAATCATAATGTATTTAAATATTTAAAATTATATCATTCTACTCCTGAGCTATAGCCTCCCCTCAGACTTGTGTTAATTTTCAATTAAACTTGATAAATATAGACAAAGTACAATTTCATGAGTAATTTCAAAATTTGAACTAGTATCAACTTATAAAAGTATAAATGACCATGTAATAAAATAGGAAAGCTAAGCAAAAGTTTGAAATTTATGAAAATTTATGATATTGGATCTTTTCTAGCTAATTCTCTAATATCTAATATAGACCATAATTTAATATTTAAAGGCTACAATAACAAAGTCCACTTGGAAACCACTTCAGGGATGACAATAAGCAAACTATATTCAAAGGTAGCATTGAAAACTAAGATAAACAGAAGAAAAAGTTTTTTCTATAAATCTACTTTATAACTATCTATAGTAGTTTATACATTAATGACATCAAAAATAGTTTCTGGCATGTACACAACTGATTTATTCCAAATAATGGAATCATAGTTCATAAGTAAGCTTTGCAAAACCACAAGGTAGTTGGCAAAGGGCAGAGATAGTATCTTGAAAACACTGTATTCTTAAAAGCAGCTGGGAGCAGGAAAAACATGTTAATTGACAGGAAATTCACCCACAGAACAGGCAGAGCAAACTCCATGCGGGAGGGCAGGGTCAGAAAGGAGAGTGAACATTAAAACCATGCCAAAAGCACCTTTATTTTAATTAGCTATAAACTATAGCATTACTTGAAAATAAACCAAAGAGAAAAATCTTTACTAAAACTATCAGAGAAGTAGGAGGCTCAGGAGGAACTGATTTAATAAATCTTTTATCAAGACCACACATCCTCCACCCCCCCCCCTTTTTTTTTTTTTTTTTTTTTGGTAGTTACAAGGGAAAGGCTCTAGGAAAATGTGTCTTGGCTAGAACATCAGAGCAAGGAATTGCCCGTGATAAATGTGTCTTTTCAGCATCTGTTGTCATGGAAACTCTGGTTGTAATCTTTCCTCCCTTCAGTCTACAATACTCCAGCCACCTTTGTCCACAGAAGTCTCTATGTTACCCTGCAAATGCCTATTCTGTGGCTTGACCAATCCCCTTTCCTTCACCTGCCTGCCAGTCCCTTAGTCTCTGACAACGTAAATACTCAGCTCAAATAAACGAGTCAAAAATGCTGTGCTCCCGATTGAAGTTAATTATAGCCTATTGAGGTGGCCAAAGATCTTAGAGATAGGCTGATCCACTTCCTCATTTTACAGCTGACTTTTATTTCAAACACCTTTTTTCCCTCCTTCCAGCACAACACTTTTTTAAAATACCTTTTCTTAATTTACAGCTAAATTTCTTGAGAAATTTACATTTAATGAGATAAAATGCCGTTAACCATCCAACCCTGGCAACACAATGCAGAGCTGTGTACATGACAGGTAAGCAGTAACAGCTTGTTGAATTAAGTGGAAAAAAATTAATTCCAACACATTATGAAACTTACTTAATAGGCATCTTGTCTCATGATACTAGAGACATTTGGTTTGGGAAAGATTAAAATATTAAGAAAACAGTTAAGTCCTGTTTAGAAAGTAGCTAATAAAATCTCTTCTAAAATCCACAGCATTCCAAATGAAACCTAGTCAACAATAACAATTTTGGGTGTTTCAAAGTTTCCAAATTACTTGGAAGGCACATTGCCACTACATCCTCCCAACTCTTCCATGTATATAAAATAACAAAGGTCTTGAGGGAGCCATTGATACTAAATGCTGTTACCAACATAATCCAGGTCTTTGGGGTCCTGGTGTCGTAAACTTCCCACCAACTCTTACCATCTAATAATGGGAAATAATAATAATAATAACAATAGCAACAATTCCTTTCTGATCTATTTAGGCAATAAGAAAGTCTATGGCTTCATGTGTTCATAGTTTCTCCCGTACAGTCCTTACTAATTAAAGTATGGTCCATAGACCAGCAACATTATCCTCTCCTGGGAACATTTTTGGAAATGAAAAACCTCAGAACCATCCCCAAATGCACGTCTTAGCAAGATACTTATGTTATTTGCATGACTATTGAATTCCAGGAGAACAATTCTAGGCAATAGAGAAAATGCATTTTAGTTTGGACACTTTGTATCTGCAATGAGTGAATAATATTGAGGAGCCATGAGCAACAGAATATCTTAAGTAAATACTGCTTGCAAGAGAAAAAAATCAAAAATGAAATATGTAGTTTCTGGCAGTAAATTAAGTAGTATATAACAAGAGTTTTTATTTAGATATACTATCAAAGAGGAGAGTACATTTTAGCATTATTGAAATACATAAGTAACTTACATTTACTAAACCATGTCTTGCATAGTTCTAGACTTTGCAAGCACATTTTTTAAATGCCAATACATAAAGATTTACAAACCTTGCCAACAAATTTTGATGGGAAATTTTCCTCTTAAATATCGCAGTGATTATTTTTCAGTTAGGAAAAAAAACCCCTATCTTCTCTATTGCATCCTATTTGTAATGATTTCCAGTTCATTATAAAATTTAGTTATTACTGTTCAAATATTTTGAAAAGAATAAATCAAAAAAAATTTTTAAAGATAGTACATTTCCAATTCTTTTTATTGACTCAATACCTTCCCTCTCTTGAAGTGTTAGCTGTGAATCATTGAATCTCTTCTGGTGGCTTTGCAGTTATGAGGTCAGAATTCTAGAAAGTGTGGTGTCAAAGATTGAAATATCTGACTCATATAAGTTTGCCTCTGCTCTCAGGAGAGCTGGATGGAGAACTCAGATCCAGGAACTCCAAGAGAAACTAACTGCACAGCCCCAGTGGAACTGCCCTTTTAACTCTCTTCCCTGGGGGGATATTGAAATATTCTGACTATTTTTAATGTCTCAGGTAGTTTTCAGCTCCTTTTTTTTCCCCCAAAAGAAAGATAACAATTTCATATCAATCTCATGGTAATTTTGGGCTTCATTCAAGTAAGATAAGGTACTGAAACTTCTGCATATTAAAAATACAGACATGTGTGGCTAAATTAAATGTTGGCTGATATCCAAAGGAGGAATGATTGTCTGAATCATAAAAGATTTCTGATGAAATGAGAAGATATTGGGATGGGAGAAAAGTATTTATTTTTGCTTCAATGATTTGTACCAGTTTGACAAAATCGTTAGTGGAAAAAAAAGAAGAAAAGCCCATGAAAGTGTCACAAATCTTGAAAAAACAATACTAGTGTGGTCAACAAAGAACACAGAATAAGAAGTCCAGAAAGCTGAGCTCTAATCCTGCTTCTATAATACATTTATAATCCAGGGAAAATCACTTAATCTCTCTGGGCTCAGTTTTCTCATCTGGAACTGCCTGTGTAAGTCTGAGCATAAAGGGAGGCATTACTAACTCTGGAAAATGAAGGCGGAATGAATGGTGGAAGGCAGACAGGAGATAGAAGGCTGGATCACTCTCTTTCCCTAGGAAGCAAGTCAGGATGACCACATTCTGAAACTGAAAGTACCATGAAAAGTACAGGGGAAATTACATTTCAGGGAAAGAGGAATAACTGAGCAGAATTTTTAGTTATTCAAATAGTGTTTTAATGTATGAATAGGATAAAGTACATAGTAAGAAAAGAGAAGAAATATCTCAAGAAATGTTTGGCCCACGTAGGGCTGCCAAATTTTTATTTCATCTGTAAGCACCAGCATAAACAATAACCACCATCACAAACATCATCATTCTGTAAAGAGAACACCATTTCAAAGCAGCTGCACTTTTCCACCTCTACCCTATAGGCTACAGAGTGGGACCAACCTATCAGCAGGCCAGTGAGGATAGGAGAGCCAAAGAAGGTCCGGACAACACGGGCCAACCCATCTTTGGGTAGCCAGGCAAGACTAACACTTAAGGTGACTGCTGAGTGGTCACTGTTTAATTGTGATCTGTGCAGTGAACTAAGATTGTGGGAGAATTAAGCAAACTTTTCCACAAAAAGGAAAAAAATTGTTAATTTGTTCATTGATGTAATATAATGGAGAAGTGAAACAAAAAACATTTCAGTGAGACATAGTACACTTACAAAAACACACCCACAAACATATACATATACAACTAAAATTAAATCATCATTGGGCAGTATTTATCCTCAATGTGATTATCTATTTTCATCTATTCTAGTTTGCTTTTCATTAACAATGTTATTTGCAGCCAGTGGTAAACTAGAACACCTAATGTTCACTTGCAAGAATAGGTTAACTTTTGAGGAATTTTGAAAGCCAGTTGCTATTACATTCTTAGCTTTAAATCAGCTAAATGAAAATATATATATATATATGTATGCACACACACACACACATATATATATATATGTAGAGAGAAAGAGAGAGAATGGAAATCATCAAATTCTACAATCAGGGGTTTTTTCTTTTTTCTTTTCAGAACCAGGTGTTATACTTTTACTAGGCACACCACTGGTTGATGACCTCTAAGTTAATTTCCCAAGTTGTTAATGGATGTTAACTTACAGTTAAAAAGTCACTGAATAACAAATATAAAGTTTTCTGTACCCAGAGGCGCACCCATAAATATTAGTTTTCTTCTTTTTTGCTCCTCCCACTACTCTATTATTCAAAAGTATATGTATACATAATCAAGCAAAAAGGAGTGATAGAGTCAAAAAACACAACTTTTTGGGTATGTATTTTACATTTATTAAAACTCAGAACACCACTTAGCAATACAAAGTGTGAATGAGCCTGAGAAAGAAGGGAGGGCACTGACCGGAATTCTCCTGCAAGTAAAATAGAAAACTGCCAACTGTGATGATTCGAGTGATACATGAGCCATAATGTAAGTGCAGTCTGGTTAGTTTCCATTCCCTCTTTCATTTAAAAAATGTTTAATCTCACAACAGTAAAATCTAGTAAAGCCTTAACTCTCAATTACCAAATGACAGATTCCTGACAGCACATACCTTCTTGAAATTGTTACTGCTGTATTTCTTTACCTGTAATTTTTAGTGGTCGATGTTTCAAAATACATCTGATCAGACTCTGAGAGAGAAAAAGTAAATGGAAATATCGCACAAAGCGTGTATGGAGGTGATGGGGGAGTGGGCGCAACCCTCATGTTCAGCTTGTGTTTGGATCTCTTCCAAATAGTATAAAAGGTTTTGTGTGTCCTCTACATCCTGTCCCTGGCTTTTCCCCACCTTCTCTTTACCTTTCTAACTTTCTTCCTTCTTCTCTATCTAGAAGTAGTGGGCATAAGAATTATTCTGAAAAGGAAGGAATGTTTGGTTCAAAGCAGATTCCTTATACATACATATATTCCTTTTCACATTCTCTTTCATTATAAGTTATTGTAAGAACATATATAAGTATATGTATGACTGAAACATCATGCTGTATGCCAGAAATTGGCACAATATTGTAAACTGACTATATTTCAATAAAAAAAGAAAGTTTCCTTTTTCCTTCAGGTCTTAGAAACTAAAAATTTTCCATGGTAGTCAAAATCACACCTGCGCGCACATGCACACACACACACGTTAAGCAACGTCCTTCTTCTAATTTCCAGTCCTTTTGCTTCTATTCACTCAAACAGAATAAGTCTACTCAGTTTCTTTTTGAGTAAACAAATTTGTATTATGGAAATGTGAGCTGAAAATTTTCCCTAGCAAAATGGACGTAAGCGCTCTGCGAAACCAGGGATAGAAGAAACCATATATTAAGGGATTACATGTGGAGTTAAAATAGCCAAGCCATGTCAAAGCATCAAACCACACGACAGGAGTAGAGAAGTCCAAAAAGGGATCCAATAAAATGGTGAAAAAACAGGGAAACCAACATAATAAAAAAACACCCATCACTATTCCTAAAGTTTTGGCCGCTTTCTTGTCTTTCCTCATTTGATTATTTCGATTCTCTGGCAAGTTATTGATGGCACGAGCATGTTTTCTGGATACTGCAAAAATTTTGCCATAAATCCCGACCATCACAGACCCAGGAGTGAAGAAACCTGCCATAAACAAGGTGGTCCCCCAGAGCTTGTTGAACATGACGGGGCAGGAACTGGAGCAAGCAACCAAGGTAGCGTAGCCTTCTATACCATCAGCGTAGGCCTCCGAGAAGACCACCCCGAATGCAAATACGCCGGGGACCGACCAGCAGAGAAGTAGCAACTGTTTAATGACTGGAATCGTCATGGTGGTGGAATACCACAAAGGGTAACAGATAGCATAAAATCTATCAACGGCCACTGAACAGAGATGGAAAATTGACGTTATGCTAAGCATCAGGTCGAAACTGTAATGGATCTTGCAAAATATAAGCCCGAAATACCAGCAGTTCTCCACCGATCTGATCATACTGTACGGCATGATGGTGAATCCCAGGAGGAAATCAGTGACCGCCATGGAGAGGACGAGGAAGTTGGTTGGTGTGTGAAGCTGCCTGAAGTAAGAAATGGAAATGACCATGGCCAGATTGCCAAACACTGTGAGGAATATGGCTCCGGTCATGAATGAATACATGGCAGCTCGGGCAGCCAGCGACCTTTCACTTTCTGGGCAAGATCCATTTCCGTATTCAGAACAATTCAATATTTTCTTCAGAAAAAATAGAAACACGTGGAATTTTGTCAGTTAATTGCCAAAATATTCTGTTTCATATATACTTTCATCAAAAAAACTCAAGAAAGAGAAGACATAAGGAAGATAATTTATGCTGAAATATTACTTAGGAGCTTTCTTATTTATCTTAACCTGTATTTGCAACGTCACAGACTTCTAACTTAATGAGTTTAAGTAATTATTTTTTACTTTATTCTTGCCTTGATTCAAATCGCACCACCATCATTTATTAAGGACTTAATGTACCCCAGGGCCTGAAACTAGAAGGAGGAAGTGGGAGAGGTTAGGGGCAGGGAGAAGAGGGGGAAGGAAGGAAAAAGGAGGAAGAAGAAAAAGAAGAGACAAATTTATTATCAAATGTATATAATTGATTCTCTCTATGTACACAGGAAGAATAGATACCTATTGGACAATACATTCTTCAATGAGTATGGAACGCATAATCAGATTTTGCTGATTGGGGTCTATGGCCTTGTGGGACCAGGAGGTTATTATTTGAAAACAGTTTCATTCATGTGCTCTATTATTTTCACTGTGCTTCAATTATTTTTTCATGCCGAGGTTATTTGAAAGAGGATTAAACTTTCGAATCAATTCTGCTTAAGCAACACCATCCTCCGGGGTGTATTTGGCATGTTTCTTGGATGGGGCAGCTGTCCTCAGTTTAAACCTTTCAGTGGTCATATCTTTCAGATGGCTTATCTGTGGAAAGCTAAATGCAAAAACCAGTATGTCAAAGCTGTATTCTTCAAATGTCATTTTTTTTTCTATTTTTTTAAACCTCTTAATGTAAGCACATAGAGATACAAAAATTGCAACAGAATGAAAGAGGATGTCTGGCCGTGTCTCCATTGCTGTTGTTTCCACAAGAAGTTCAAGCACAGAAATTAAGATTTGGAACATGGTGAATTTCTTGCCCATTCAGCTTATGTCTGAACTGTCTTCTACTAAATTGTTAAAATAAAAGTGATTTCTACCTTCTTGGAGAAAGCTATTAAACTGCAAGAGCAGAACACACTGATAAAAGTTTTCTGGGGAGGGAGTGTATAGCTCAAGTGGTAGAGCACATGCTTAGCGTCCTTGAGGTCCTGGGTTCAATCCCCAGTACTTCCTCTAAAAATAAATAAATAAGTAAATCTAATTATCTTCTCCCAACCAAAAAAGAGAAGGATTTTCTGATTTTCCTGATACGTATGATCTCATTTCTTTTTACTTTGTCATTAAGTTTGTTTGGCTTCCCTATTAAATATTCCACTGCTTTAGCACCCAGTTTTTAAGGCTTTTAAGAGACTTTACCCAAGCAATTGATTCCCTTCAGTTGTTCAATTTCTACCAAAAATTAAATGTTAATTAATTTTTTGTTTGTTTTTTAGGGGGAGGTAATTAGGTTTACTTACTTATTTTTAGAGGAAGTACTGGGGATTGAACCCAGGACCTTGTGTATGCTAAGCATGCACTCTACCACTGAGCTATACCCTCCCCCTTTAATGAATTTTAACATGTGAAATAATACATGTGAACAGCCGTAGCACAATGCCTGATGTATAAAGAGCGCTATCAGAGATGGCTTTCCCCTTGTCTGTCCGTCCTTCCTTCCTTTCTTCCTCCCTCCTTTTTCCTTCCTTCTTTCTTTCCTGATTAGGATGAACACCACATTCAACATTCAAGAATACATTTGACCAGAAAAGCTTTCTCTTAAGAAAGTAAAGGAATGAGATCGTACATAACAATGCAGGTAGTTTTCTGAAACCTCTGTTTCACAAAGGTAAGCATTTGTGGCAAATGATACACTAAGCTGCTTATGAAGAAATCACCCCTTCCATGATTTTAAATCTTCTTCCCAGGAAACACGCTGCACTGCCAAAAGGAAGCACATTATCCTGTTCACATATTTTAAAAGCTCTGCCTTTTATTGCAAATTCCTACTAAGTCCTGCACCTACGATCTTCCGCATTCCTACGTCTCTCTCTGCACAGAACCAAAACGCCAAAAAGAACCAATCCACCTGCAGTGCTACTGAGTTATTAGGGTGACAGTTTGCTTCTTAAGAAAACCTCAAGGAAGAGAAAGCAGAGATCTCTGCCCCTTAACCCCTGTCCACATACCTGTTGCACTGCAGAAGATGACATGGTTACATAAACTCCTTGCTGGAGGAACTTTATTTCTTTGGTTCTTTTCTAACTAGTGGGAATGCTTTTATGGAACTAGAAGACCTGAGCTATGTGCATTGCGCTGTTCCATAACTTAACAATTACCCTCAAGGGAATCAGGTCTGAAAAATTAAAAAAAAAAAAAAGAAGAAGAAGAAGAAGAAGAAGAAGAAGAAGCAAAAACAAAAGCCTCTTTAAAGTTTAGCAGTTAAATGAGCCTAAAACACTCCTCCATCCTCTCAGGAATCTCTGCATTCCTAAGTTTTCATCACCTCCAGCACTGAAGTCTCTAAGTCCACTAATATAAAACTACTGTAAAAGCAAATCTAAACCACTGAGTTTCAGGTGGCCCTGAGTCACCTGATCCAGTTACACATGGATGAGATCAGTGGGCCAAGAAGGAAAATGTTTTTGTGCCCTCTTTCTCTTTAAGAAAATCTGACTGTCACAGTCCACACATTGTCTCCCATTCCAGTCACTGAGAAGAGGTCTTACGACCTATTGTTTTTGTCTTTTCTCTTTTATTTAAATGTGACTAAAAGAATAAACCTCATCAAACCTCTTAGATCTGGAGGAATGGGGCATAATTGCTGTCTCTTTAAGGAACTCACGTAATGATACCAAAATCTCAGCTGCTACTGGCTTAAATCTACTCACATGTTGACGGAGCTACTTTTTTGTTTGCATTCTTTTTAGAAAATGTCTATGAAAGTGTGTTTAAAGAAAACTTTACAAGTATTACCACAACTACTTGCCAGGAAGGTAGAACTTTATTTCAATAGCAGAAGGCATTACTACTCCAAGGTTACCAGCAACTTCTCTGCCTTGTGGGGCAGACAGTAAGTCATCTTGGATAAATCTTCTTGGTTCTGTAAGGAATTACTTAAGCATTCTTTAATTTAACTTAATTATATAGATGAGAGACAAGTAGCAGGGAAAGATTGGAACTTAAACTGTTATTTTTAACCAGCTGAAGAGTCTTCACGGAGCAAAAAGAATGAGTCTGGTCCTTTTCCCTTCTAAGGTTCACTGTGATTACAATATATCTAATAACCTGAGAAAAAAGTTTTTTAAAAACTAGGGGGAGGGTATAGCTCAAGTGGTAGAGTGTATGCTTAGCATGCATGAGGTCCTGGGTTCAATCCCCAGTATCTCCAATGAAAAGCCAAATAAATAAATAAACCTAATTACCTCCCCCCTGCAAAAGGAAAAAAAATACAATATATCTAATAACCTGAAATACACCATCTTAATATATACCTGCTTAATATACCAGTTTAATATGCAAGCTGGCAAGAAAGGACACAAGGGCTTTCCTGAGCAGGACTGACCACGAGGGAGGGCAGATGGAACACTGATGGGTTATAAAGTCAAAACCAAAGCCTAGAGACAATGTATGGGTGAGCCTTGAAAACTCTTCAGAACCAGCCTATTTAATTCCAAGGGGAAGATTCAATGGTAAGGGCTCTTCGGTGACTGTAAGTGTAACAAGCGCCAGCACATTCTTCTTTCTAAGCCCTCGGAGATGGTAACCTCCCCTGATAGCCCCATATCTCTATCTCTACCTCATTGCAGATGGAATGGTATCGCTGGACTGGGTGGTCGTCTATTTTCAACAGTGACATCTTGTGGCAGCTTGGAAGAACTGAATCTTTGGTTTTAGTCCCAAGAGAATATACCAAAAGATCCGAAGAGAAATGGAAAATGGATAATTAATTTAAATCAAACAAAGAGATAGGATCTTATTTTGTACCTCAAGCTGGAGGAAAAGGATATATCACTAACATGAGTGTTCACATTTTTTAATGAAACTCAGGTGTGCAGAATTGGACTTAATCACAATTAATTATGCCACATATCTTATTTGTTTGTAACATAATGAATACCCATAACTGTGAACAAGCTTGCCAATACTTTACATACCGCGATATTTTGCTTTCTGCCCATCACCTCAGGTAGCTACTACACTGAAGTTTGTGTTTATCAGTTTTTGTATTCTTCTAATAGTTTTATCGTGTATATTTCCATAATCAAATCAAAAATATTGTTGGGTTTAATTGTTTTTCAAATTATTTATAAAATGGGTATCGTGCAATTTGTTGTTTTTTAGAATTTGTTTTGCTCTTATTTTTCTGCTCTATTTTCTACGATATATAGCTGTAGTTCATTCATATTCACTGCTACACAATAATCGTTTCTATCAATGTATATTTGAATTATATCTAGTCCGTTTGCTATTATGAACAGTGCTATTTTTAATATTCTTGTGCAAGTTTCCTGATGCATATACTCAAGAGATTTTCTTGGAAATATACATGAGAAATTAATTAAGGAGTCAAAAAGAATATGAATATTCAACTCCATGACACAAAACAAATTTTATTCCAAAATGGCCATACTAATTTATATTCTCACAATCAATATGCAGAAATTCTGTTGACCTATGTACAACACATGGTATTAATAAGGCTAAATTCTTGATAATTTGAGTGAAAAGTAGTATTTTATTGTAGTCTTGATTTGCATTTTCCTGTTGCCATTGAGGTAGAACACTTATTCCTGTGTTTATTATTCTTAATTGTTTCCCTTTTGTGAAATCCTGTCATTTCTTTTCTTTTTGATTTATATTTTCCTTCTCTTGTTGATCTATACAAGTTATTTTTATACACTTAATAACCTTTTATCAGTTATTGTATATGTAGCAAGTATATTGTCCCAGCAGCTAGCTTACCTTTTTTTTTCCTTTCAGGTGAATTTTTGATAAACAAAAGTTCTTTCATAAAGCTTAAATTGATCAATCATTAATATTTCATAATTTAAAAAAAAAATCTTTCCCTACTTCAAAGTCAGGAAAATTGTCATCTATATTTTCAACTGAAACTTTTTCAATTTTACTTTTAATATGTAAGTTTTTAATTCACCTGCAATTTTATGTGGTGTGAAGTAATTTAATGTTTTCATATTAACCATCTTTTCCCAGCTCTATTTATTGAATAGACTTTCCTTTTCCCAATTCAGATATGTCATATATCAAAGTCTATATATTTCTCTAAGCTCTACAAGTAATTCCAGCCACTAACCTGCTCAATGCTACACAAAGACCACATTGCCTTAGTTACCATAGCTTCATAATGACTGCTGATATTTAATGGATTAAGTCCTCTCCCTCTCCTCCTCCATCTCCCCTCCCCTCCCCCTCATCTTCTTCTGCTTCTGCTTCTGCTTCTTCTGCTGCTTCTTCCCTTTTCTTCAAAGATCTTTATTACCTTTACAAGGCCCATAAAAATTATGTTGGATTTTGAGTGGGTAGCATTAATATATCTTCAGTATTATTCAGTCTTATTCATGAGCATGGGCTAGCTCCACATTTATTTGGCCTTCTTTAATGCTCTTCAGTAAACTTTTTTAATACTTTGCAAATGCATCTTCCACATCTGTTGGTAGTTTTATTCCTGGGTAACTCAATTTTGTATTTGTTTCTTTTTAAAATTACATTTTCATTGTTGCTTTCTGCTGGTGCAAGCATTCAGTTGAATTTTGCATTTTGGTCCACCCTGTATTCAGGAAACTTGCTGAATTCTCCTATTATTTAAAAAATTTCTTCGTGTACTCTTTCAGGTTTTCTATGTGGTTAATACTACATGCAAAGATTTATGGTTTTATCTCCTCCTTTCCAATGATTAAGGCCTTCAATTTCTTGTTCTTAATATACTGTACTAAGACCTCTAAAACAATGTTCATTGAGGTATAATTATAAAATTATGAAGTTGCTTTTAAAATAAAACATACCACTTATGACACTTAAAAAGTCTTCTTAAAGAAGATACAGTTCAAAACTTTTGGAGATCCTTTCTGCCAGTCTGTCATTCAGACACAAGTCATCTTTTTTGTTGTAGTTTGCTTCTATTTCTAGAATATAAAGACCACAGTATATCAGCCAATCAGATCATTGAGACTTTGCTTGAAATGTTTCTTACTGTTTTTGAAAATCCAATTCACATTAAGTATTTTTCTTTTAAATGTGTATCAGCCATTTTCATCTGAAAAAATATATAGCATTAGTTTTATCTGAGTCTGACAAGGACTGCTTGCTTTTCTGAATCACTAGAGCTCTCGCTGTGACAGCTCCCACTGTCACTCAGATGCTTGGTGTTGAGATATTCCACTTACACGGCACTGCTCCACAGTTTCCACTTTATTCTTACTCTTATCCTCCCCTACCCTAAACACATATGAATAAGGTCAATTTTAAACAAACACTTTTTATACTACAAAAAAGAGAGAAATTAGAAAGAAAGAAATGAAGGAGGGAAGAAGAAAGGAAAGAAATAAGAGAGGTGTGGAGAGAGAGAAAACCATGCATAGTATGATTTGCTATATCAGCTAAACAGAAGGAGGGACGTGTAAGGCTGTGATCTGAGCTCTAAGTTGATAGTCAGGGATATATTTCTTAATTTTATCTGTGCAACTATGAACCAGGCTGACAATGGTGAGTTAATTGTAAATAGCAATATAATAATAATAATGATAACTCAAACTTATTGACCATGTACTATGAACTAAGTATTATACATTATGTAAACAGTTGACAAATGTAATCTACTTTTATTTCCAAAAACCTTATTTCATTTCCATGAAAATTTCAAAGGGATTGAGAGCATGTTAGTATTCACGTCTGGACCCTTATCGTTTAGCTAACACAATGACTGGCATATAATAGGTGCTCAATAAATACATGTATGTGAGTGAATAAATGATTTAATGAATGAGTAAATCTTCACAACAACCCTGAAAGTTACATTACCCATTTACAAATGAGAAAACTGAAATTTAAAGAGGTTCAGTGCATTGCTTTCTGCTGTTGAGCATGGCTAAACAGCTAATACTAACCCATGTTTGAATATAAACTCAAGTCAGTATGTTTCCAGGGTACTCCAAGCAATGATCCTGCTTTCTTTTGTTTGTAGTCTTATTTGATGGTGGTAACAGGAGTGATGAAGGAGAGAATTTAGATGAATCAATTACCCAAGTAATAACCACTATTTTTCACTTCACTTTTTGTTATAGAACTAACCTGGATCTAGCTGTACATATTCAAATTTAACATTGTGGTAATCCCACTTCTAGTCTACTGCATGGTAGCAAAACAGGTATTAGTATGGTATTTTGTTTTGTTGTGTTTTATTGTTCCTTGTAATATGAACCATGGAAGAAAAATCAATGAAGTATCTGTGTTTTTCCTAATTCTCCCGACTTCTAATAATTTTCTGTTCATAGAAAATACACAGACAAAATGAAAACTTTAAGCCATTTAAAAATAAAGTTATCAACACATTTCAAACCTGTGATATCACTGTTTGCAAACTCTTCTGTTTTTCAAAAGTAAAGTCTTAGGAGAATCGCTAATAACAGTAATTAAATGTGTTGATTGGATATTTACCAATGTCCAAGGCACTTCATTTACAGTTTGACACTCTGATGCTGCAATTCAAGCCCATAGTCCAAAGAGACAAATTTAGGCAGCATTTTTCTCACTTTGCTCTCATTTGCCAAACTTTTGTGTAAATAGAGACCAGAGGGCATCATTAACACCTAGACAGTTCTGCCTTGATCGTGATGGGAAATAATTACACAATCTAAGTCACTGGGGAAGTAGTTGTACTTAGTGGAGATAGGAAAACATTTATCACAGAACTTTATTTGAGGGCCAAATGTTTGGGGAATTCTCAGACTGTTATGCAAAGGTGAAGTGTAAATCTGAGAAAGAAAACTTTAGCTGATGCAAGAGAGGCAAAACAGTGACTTCTGTCTTAATTTATCTTCTAACTTGATGTAATATGTTTACAGAGCTGGCATCATGAGCAAAAAAAAAGAAGAAGAAAGGAAGAAAGAAAAAAAGAAAGAAAAACCAAGGAATCACTTATCTGGAAGATTTCAGAAGTCTCAGAAAAAATGTTCAACTAACATCACACCTCAACCCTGATTGGCTGATACAAGAAAAGCCTTAATTATATACTCATTCTGTTGATCCTTTAATGAGTAATTTCAAATTTTAGAATTATAAGTAAATTACATACATGGAATAAATTGAGTTTGTGTCAAAGGGAGGTATAACCAGGATAAGGCCAACTTTTTCTCAGTAGCAAGAATTCTTTGGCTTGTGTTTGGTTGTGGCCTTTGTCATGTTTCCACTGTATTGTGACTGTAGGTTATAAGCTGTCCTTCTGACTTTAATTTCTTTGATGACTGGCACTAACTTGATGCCTCCCTGATATGTTCACCTTAAAAACCTTATGGCCAAAAACACCTTTCCTGCAGAAATATGTCACCAGGGTAATCTTTCTGCCTAGAACTTGACATAAATCTTCTGCTATTCTTTTGCACAATTTTAATTGTGAAATTTATTAGGAAAGAGGATGATATAATTCTACACTAGTTTTGGGTTTTGTTTTTTGGTTTTTATTTTTTTATTTTATTTTTTTTTACAGCAGTCAGAATCGCCATCATTAAAAAGTCTACAAATAAATGCTAGAGAGGGTATGGGAAAAAAGAAACCTTCCTACACTGTTGGTGGGAATGTAAATGGTGCAGCCACTATGGAGGACAGTATGGAGGGTCCTTAAAAACTGAAAGTAGACTTACCATATGACATAGCAATCCCACTCTTCAGCATATATCTGGAGGAAACTATAATTCAAAAAGACACATGCACCCCAATTTTCACAGCAACACAATTTACAATAGCTAAGACATGGAAACAACCCAAATGTCCATCGACAGATGAATAGCTAAAGGAGATATGATATATTTAGACAATGGAGTATTACTCAGACACAAAAAATGAAATAATGCCATTTGCAGCAACATGGATGGACCTAGAGATTATCATATTAAGTGAAGTCAAAGACAAATATCATATGATGTTACTTTTATGTGGAATCTAAAAAAAAAAAGATACAAATTTTATTTACAAACCAGAAATAGACTCACAGGACATAGAAAACAACTGTAGTTACCAATGGGGTAAAGGGTAGGGGGAAAGGATAGATTAGGAGTTTGGGATTAATAGATGCACATTACTATGTGTAACATAGATAAGCAACAAGGACTTATTGTATAGCACAGAGAACTATATTCAGTTTCTTACAATGAGCTGTAATGGAAAAAAATCTAAAAGTGTATATATATATATATATATATATATATATATATATATATATATATATATATATATGTATATGTATATATATATATGTATATATGTATATTTATAACTGCACTTGATCTTAGCCAAAAGGCTGAATTGCTTTGCTGCACACATAAAACTAACATTGTAAATCAACTAACTTCAATTAAAAAATAAGACAAAAATGATATGTAATATCTACCTGTGTCAACTTCTCTGTGTGCACGACTTCATCGTATTCTGAGTGAGCACCACCATAGCACACATCAATAAAATGGCATGGAATCATGCTAGTTATGTGGGTTTGCTGTGTGTTTTTATGTGCAAAGCCCA
The DNA here is from genome assembly GCF_048773025.1 of Camelus bactrianus. NCBI lineage: Eukaryota > Metazoa > Chordata > Mammalia > Artiodactyla > Camelidae > Camelus > Camelus bactrianus. The sequence goes on along the minus strand of NC_133546.1, from coordinate 27,510,831 downwards.
TACTAGGTGGTATCTCTCATGTAATAATTAACAATCCAGTGAAATAGTAGTATTGTCCTCATTTTGTAGGTGAGTAAATAAAGGTTTAGCGTTTTTGAGTAACTTTTTTCAAACACTAGCTGATAAATGTTGGAGCCAGAATTTAAACCCATGATGTCTGTTTCCCAAGCGTGTCCTCTTCACCACGGATCAACCTCTTGACTTAGGCCCTTAGCGTCCACGTTATTTATATTCCCACTACAGCTCCCCATCAGCAGTGAAGGTTGAGAAACACTAACAAATCATATTGTGAAAATATTGGCCAATAAAATTCTAAAGTGTATCATTTCAGTTATTGCTTATTTGATTTGATTTATTTTTTCATTCAAAGAATTCTTTTTTTTTTAACTGAAGTATAGTTGATTTTGATTTGCATATTTATGAAGAAGAAAGTTTGCTATTGATAAGCCATTGTGAGTGGCTTAACTTTAAGCTTCTAAATCATCTAAATTGATAAATATACTGGGAGCTTTTAGTTTGTGTAAGTTAATGATTTATTCCTCCTGGAAAACAAAATCAAAGACAGAAACAAATCAGATGTTGAGGTTGATATGACTTCACAGTGAAGTAGGTTCAGTGGAGCATTCCAACCAAGTTAGGATGTCAGAGCAGCTGAATTCACTGGGAGCTTAGAGACTTGGAAAAGGGGTTTTAGGAGGAAGGGGGATGTGAGAAAGAAGGTCAGGACCCGCCAAAGATAAATTTACTTTCCCTGAATGCTTTTTTACAGTTGGCCATGTACCCAGTGACCTGTGTTGAAACATTTTGGAAAATGTTTAAAAAAAACTGCTCTGATTTATACATTACCTAAATTATTTGAGTGCAACACTCAAAATATCTCTCTGAATAATTGGGTGTTAGGGGTACACTTCACAGTCTGCTAAATTTAAAAACACATATCCTTCATGCATCTTTAAACATTTAAGTTAATGTTCAGGCTCTTATTGACAATGTACAAATAAACTGATACACCAGAATTCACAATTTATTGGGGTTTATATGACTTGCCTTATTTTTTTTTGTCAAATATTTATAAGCCTCCAAAGATTGAATTATTGACCTCAAGAACCAAGTTGAAAATCAGGATAGAACTTGCATATCACTGATCTTTTAAGATGGCCATATTATTATTATAAATAGATCAGTTCAACAAACTTCCTTGCTAATACATTTATTTTTATCTCCTCTTGAGTGGAAATTTATATGAATACTCGTCTCTGAGAGGAGAGTGGAATAAGAGACTATTTTGAATGAAAGTTGTCTGGACTGGGGAAGGGGTGTCATGTGGTTGCAATCACTTTCTTCGTATTTACCATAAAGTTGTGTTTCAAGTTAAAGTTCTTTCCATTCATGCAACCAAAAACTGCTGCCAAGGAGAATTTTTTAGAAGACTATCTAGGACTCATGGAATCTATGAAAGAATGGATAACGCAGTTTGGAAATGAACAGTTAGGCATCTCTGAAGTCTGGGAAGCAAGAACGCCAACAATACCAAGAGCAATCAGGTCACAATCTCATCACATGGATGGGATGGAAACTCATTATTTTTTGCTCTCTGCTAACGATTCTGCAAAAAATCACTGTGTCTTTCCCTTCACTGAAGATTCCGTTTCTAGAGAAAGGCTTTCTGAAATTTTCAGTGAAGGTTATCCACCCATCTGTTTAGTTAAGGGGAAGGGCTGAAGGCCAGTCTCTGCATCACAGCCCAAACAGACTATGTCTAGTTGAGATGGGAAATTTCACAAAATCTCATTGGATTCCAGTTGGGAAGTGGACTCTGGACAACCAAAAGACAAAAACAACTTCTGCTTGAGGGAATGGAAACTAGAGTAAAGCTGGGACTATGGAAAAGACAAGGGAGCCTTTCTTGTTTTGCTGAGAGGATGTGGTTAGGGGTTGTCTTTTATTATGAATATTAAAAACAAAGGCTAGAAAGAAAAAATAGGCTAGAAGGGATTTAGTCCTAAGTAAAAAGGTAGAATTATCTCAGTCATGAAGTTGTCCCATGGAAAATGTAGAATCTATATTAAAACCTGAATAATACTTTAAAATAGATGTAAGACAAGGATGACTTTCATCAGCATTGTCAATATGACTCTAGAAATTCTGACTAATGAAGTACAGCAAGCAATGTAAATAAGAATGATTATCGGAAAGGAGATAAAACTTAGCATTGTTTGAAGATAACATGACAATGTATAAGAAACCAAACAGAGAACAATCTCAAATAAACAAGTTAACCCACCACCTGAATGAATTAGAAAAAGAAGAACAAAGAGCCCCAAAAAGCAGCAGAAGGAAGGAAATAATAAAGATCAGAGAGGAATTAAATACAATAGAGATTAACAAGACCATAGAAAAAATCAACTAAACCAAAAGCTGGTTTTTTGAAAAAGTAAATAAAATCGACAAACCTCTGGCCAAACTCACAAAGAAGAAAAAAGAGAGAGCACAAATTAGCAAAATAAGAAAGGAAAATGGAGAAATTACAACAAACAAAATAGAAATACAGAATATCATACGAGAATATTATGAAAAACTATATGGAACCAAACTGGATAACCTAGAGGAGATGGACAAGTTTCTGGAAACATACTGTCCACCAAAACTGAATCAAGAAGAAACTGAACACTTGAACAATCCGATCACTAGAAAGGAAATAGAAATAGCAATTAAAAACCTCCCTACAAATAAAAGTCCAGGACCGGATGGCTTCACCGGGGAATTCTACCAAACATACAAAGAAGAACTCATACCAGTACTTCTCAAACTCTTCCAGATGATTGAAAAGGAGGGAATACTCCCAAACTCATTCTATGAAGCCACCATCACCCTGATACCAAAACCAGGCAAAGACACTACAAAAAAAGAGAATTATAGGCCAATATCACTGATGAACATAGACGCCAAAATCTTCACCAAAATTTTAGCAAATAGAATCCAACAACACATAAAAAAGATTATACATCATGACCAAGTGGGGTTCATCCCAGGGACACAAGACTGGTTCAACATACGCAAATCAATCAGTGTAATACATCATATCAACAAGAGAAAGGACAAAAACCACATGATCATCTCAATCAATGCAGAAAAAGCATTTGATAAAATTCAACACCCATTTATGATAAAAACTCTCACCAAAGTGGGTATAGAGGGAACATATCTCAACATAATAAAAGCTATATATGACAAACCTACAGCCAGCATAGTACTCAACGGTGAAAAACTCAAAAGCTTCCCACTAAAATCTTGGACAAGACAAAGCTGCCCACTATCACCACTCCTATTCAACATAGTCCTGGAAGTCCTAGCCACAGCACTCAGGCAAGAGAAAGAAATAAAAGGGATCCAAATTGGAAAAGAAGAGGTAAAAGTGTCATTATATGCTGATGACATGTTACTATATATAGAAAACCCTAAAAGGTCCACACAAAAGCTACTAGAGCTGATTGAAGAATTCAGCAAGGTAGCAGGTTACAAAATTAACGTTCAAAAATCAGTTGCATTTCTTTACACTAACGATAAATCAACAGAAAAAGAAAGTAAAGAAACAATCCCCTTTAAAATAGCACCCAAAGTAATAAAATATCTGGGAATAAATCTAACCAAGGAGGTGAAAGAATTATACACAGAAAACTATAAACCACTGATGAAGGAAATTAAAGAAGACTTTAAAAAATGGAAAGATATTCCATGCTCTTGGATTGGAAGAATCAATATTGTTAAAATGGTCACACTGCCCAAGGCAATCTACAGATTTAATGCAATCCCTATCAAATTACCCAGGACATATTTCACAGAACTAGAACAAATCATAATAAAATTTATATGGAACCATCAAAGACCTAGAATTGCCAAAGCATTACTGAAGAGAAAGAAAGAGGCTGGAGGAATAACTCTCCCAGACTTCAGACAATACTATAGAGCTACAGTCATCAAGACAGCATGGTATTGGTACCAAAACAGACATATAGACCAATGGAACAGAATAGAGAGCCCAGAAATGAACCCACAAACTTTTGGTCAACTCATCTTCGACAAAGGAGGCAAGAATATACAATGGAATAAAGACAGTCTCTTCAGCAAATGGTGTTGGGAAAACTGGACAGCAGCATGTAAAACAATGAAGCTAGAACACTCCCTTACACCATATACAAAAATCAACTCAAAATGGATTAAAGACTTAAACATAAGACAAGATACAATAAACCTCCTAGAGGAAAACATAGGCAAAACATTATCTGATATACATTTCAAAAATTTTCTCCTAGAAGAAATAAAAGCAAGAATAAACAAATGGGATGGGACCTAATGAAACTTACAAGCTTCTGCACAGCAAAGGAAACCAGAAGTAAAACAAAAAGAAAACCTACGGAATGGGAGAAAATTTTAGCAAGTGAAACTGACAAAGGCTTGATCTCCAGAATATATAAGCAGCTCATACGACTCAATAAGAAAAAAATAAACAACATAATCCAAAAATGGGCAGAAGACCTAAACAAGCAATTCTCCAAGGAAGACATACAAATGATCAAAAAGCACATGAAAAAATGCTCAATATCACTAATTATCAGAGAAATGCAAATCAAAACTACAATGAGGTATCACCTCACACCAGTCAGAATGGCCGTCATTCAAAAATCCACAAATGACAAATGCTGGAGAGGCTGCGGGGAAAGGGGAACCCACCTACCCTGCTGGTGGGAATGCAGTTTGGTGCAGCCACTATGGAAAACAGTGTGGAGATTCCTCAAAAGACTAGGAATAGACTTACCATATGACCCAGGAATCCCACTCCTGGGCTTGTATCCAGAAGGAAATCTACTTCAGGATGACACCTGCACCCCAATGTTCATAGCAGCACTATTTACAATAGCCAAAACATGGAAACAGCCTAAATGTCCATCAACAGGTGACTGGATAAAGAAGAAGTGGTATATTTATACAATGGAATACTACTCAGCCATAAAAACTGACAACATAATGCCACTTGCAGCAACATGGATGCTCCTGGAGAATGTCATTCTAAGTGAAGTAAGCCAGAAAGAAAAAGAAAAATACCATATGAGATCGCTCATATGTGGAATCTAAAAAACAAAAACAAACAAACAAACAAAAACAAAGCGTAAATACAGGACAGAAATAGACTCACAGACAGAGAATACAGACTTGTGGTTACCAGGGGGGTGGAGGGTGGGAAGGGATAGACTGGGATTTCAAAATTGTAGAATAGATAAACAAGATTACACTGTATAGCACAGGGAAATATACACAAAATGTTATGATAACTCACAGAGAAAAAAATGTGCCAATGAGTGTGTATATGTCCATGAATGACTGAAAAATTGTGCTGAACACTGGAATTTGACACAACATTGTAAAATGATTATAAATCAATAAAAAATGTTAAAAAAAAAAAAAAGAACCCAAACAGGTCAACTGAAAAGTTAAATAAATTTTACTGCACACCAGTAATAATAATCACATAGAAAATAACTTTAAAAAGATAGACTCACAATAAACAAAACACACACACACACACACACACACACACACACACACACAAAAGTGCAAAACATCTTAGAATGTATGGGAGGAGATGAAGAAATCCACAGGAGTTTTCTGTAAGGTACAGAAGATTGTCTAAATGCTTTTGTTCCCTTTTTAAAATTTGACAAAATGGTCTCACAGGTAGAAAAAGTCAAGGTAGTTTTTGAAACTAAGAGTGATTAGGGGCAACTTGTCTCACCATATACTAAATGAAAAGGTTTTTTTTAAATGTTTTTAAAATGTACTAGAACAAAACTCTAGTCAGATCAATGAAACTTAAATATACAGGCCTGAAACAGACTGCAATAGATGGAAGGGATCATCAGGTTTGTGAACAGAAATTCATATGCAGGAACATACATTTTTATGTCACTTATTTTAGTTTCATCTAAAATTATCTGCTTTCCCCTACCTTACCCATGAGCATGTCACAATCATTAGATAAATAAACCCAAATCCCTAGTGCCACTGAACATGATAGGAGCCATGTGAAGTCTGGATGAGAAACAGCTCAATTGCAAATCGATGCTTGTAACTAAGAATGTTTGCCCTCTTCTATTAGGGGAGCTTACCTGAACCACTATTTGTTCCTCTTTTTTCTTTCGTATGTGCCATCTTAATAGACATGGCACGTCTACTCTGACCATACCTGTTCTTATCCCTCGTGTTTAGCTGCGTTGATGGATAACTGCTTCTTTTTCAGTGTAGACCAGAGCCCAATAAATGAATTTGCTTTGCTTAACACAGCTTGTATTTTGAGTCCCACCACAGCAGGCATAAATTTGAAATATGGTGAATCCTTCCAGATATTTTTATAAGCTTCAATAACATTTAATTTCTATTATTTGAAAAAAGAAATCAAAATGAACTAAGGGGTCAACAGCAGGAAAATAGCTAAAAGAACTTTTTGTGCATCCATACAATGTAACATCATACAGTCATCAAAAAATTATGTTTTTAAGAATTTTGAATGATACAGTTTTTTCAGGAAGTAAACTATGAGTGATATTTTTATTTCCATTTTTCTATATGATATATTATTTTAATTTTTTCCTTTATTTTCCAATTTCCTGCAAGTGTGAGAGTCAGAAAAAAACATTTTAAAAATATAAAAATCAAGAGATTTAAGAATTAATAAATAGCAAATTATATATAAACAGTTACTGATAACGTTTAATGTACACTTTTAGTTTATTTTACAAAGAGGCATATATACTCAAACAAATGAATGACAAAGTCATTCTAATTTGTGTCCCCAAATGCAGCCCCTTAGTTTCCACTACTGAACAATTACGTAAGGTACCACTATCAATTTCATGACAGTTCATCTAAGGGCAGGAAACGTTCTTTAAAATGTAAGTCCTTAAAATTCTGGACTTGCAAGACTTTAGTATGTACAGTAAGAATGGTAAATAAGAAGCAAGATGTAAGCATCACATCTCACTATACAATCTTTGACTCAAATAACCGATAAAAACCCTGCATTTGGTGGATGTGATTAGGTTGTGTTTATAAATATGATCACCAATTTTTCAAAACAGTAAAGTATAATAATTCTATGGATTTGATTCTAAAAATAATTTGCACCTAGATGAATCTTTCTGACAAATTTTACCAAATAGAATCATCCTCAGTGCTCTTCTGAACCAAGGATAGAAGAACGCATAAACCATTGGATTAAAAGTGGAATTCAAGTAGCCAAACCAAGCCAATGCATCATTCAAGGTCGGTGGAATTGTATAGTCCAGGAAAGGATCCATGACTGTGCAGACAAAGAAAGGACACCAGCATGTTAGGAAAACTCCCACCACAATCCCTAAAGTCTTTGCAGCTTTCCTTTCTCTGCTTTGTGAAATTCTAGTTTTCTCTTCCAATCCAATTTGAAGCTTCTGATTTGCATCAATTGATCTTGCCTGCCCTTCTGCTATGAAATATATTCTACAGTAGACACACAACATAATCAAGCCAGGTATGTAGAAAGAAGTCATAAAGGCCAGAACCCCTGATGTTTTGCTGAGGAAGACAGAGCAACCCCCTATGCAGTGAACGTATTTGTAATACATCTCTTCAGTGCCTTTGAAGTTTAGTTTCAGAAAGATCATTCCAAAAGCAAAAAAAGCAGGAATACTCCAACCAATGAAGATCATCACAAAAATAACCAAGATATTGATCTTGGTTTTGTATCTCAATGGGTCACACACGGCATAGTAGCGGTCAATGGAAATGAAGGACAAGTGAAAAATGGATGCTGAGCTCAGCATAATATCCATGCTGGTGTGAATTTTACAGAAGACTTCTCCAAAATACCAGCAGTGCTCAACAGATCTCACCATGCTGTAAGGCATGACCAGGCACCCCAGCAGGAAGTCCACAGTGGCCATGGAATAAATGAGCCAATTGGTTGGGGTGTGAAGTTCCTTGAAGTGCAATATGGAAATAATAACTATCAAATTGCCAACCACTGTTGTCAGAATTATAAGCACCATTAAACTATACAGGGAAGCTCGTACATCATTCGACCAGCTGCTTTTCTCACAGGAAATATTAATTACATTGTGGCAAAAGGACATCATTCCTGAGGGCTGTCCACTAGTTTATCTTTTCTTTTGTGCAATGAGGAGTCTTTCTTCAAAATCCATAATCAGGTTAGAGTCCCTTCTCTTATTTCCATGTACGTATCCCAGAAACCTGGGAGGGAAAAAAAAAAAAAGGAAATCATCAGTGATTTGATTCTTTCTCACTTTTAACACATTTACCTATTCCTTCTTGTTAAAAACAAAATGATATTTTGGAAAGAGCATTTATTTCCAAGTTGAGTTCAACAACTTTTTTTAGCATCTGCTTGATGCTGGTCACTGTGATGGAAATGCAAAGCTGAACTATTACTCTGAAATGTCTGATTCTGTAATTCTCAGCTAAATTCTGGAATCTGCAATACATTTTGCAATATATATCTAATATGTATTATATAAAATATACAATAAATATTATATTATTATATGTTATACATATATAAATAAGGGGAGAGAGAGTTTGGAGGAAGAATGTAAATTGATGGCAGTCAGTAAACAACCTGTCACTTCGTTCTGGAAACGCTGGAAAACAGCACCAACTCTTAGAATTCCAGGAATTTACCCTCCTTTTTGACTCTTCTCATCCCCTCTGGGCTGACAGTTTAGATCAAGACCACACAGAAATCTGAATTTATCCAAAACTAGAATTGGAGGAATAAGATTAGGTACTAAAATGCATGTTTTAATAAATTTGATGCATCTATCCCCCTCAACCCTCTCTGTCTTCTAGTCATTCTCAGGAGGAAACGTATTCATATCAAATGCATCTGTAAGATTTATTTTAATAGACACCCAGTCCCATTTCATGACAGAACAAATGACAGGCAAAATCTAGTAATGTTGCTTGAATGATGTAACATTTGAATTATAGTTAACATTTTGCTTAAAGAAAGATGGATTTTTTTTAACTATGAAATTTGCATGCACTCAACCTCACTCTATCATTTAAGTTAGGTATCTTCTACTTAGACTTTCTACTGACCAAGCAGGAGTGACTTGGTTCCCTCCTCAACACTCTTCAAAACGTAAAGAATATGAATGGATTCTGTGAAAGGTGCGGAGAATATGTCCAACAGAAGATGCTGAGCAGAGGAAAAAGTTGTACTGTCTGCAATCAGGTGTGAGAATTTGTTATAAAGCAAAAGGAAAGGACATCCATGGTGCCCTTTGAAAAAGGCAGTCATGGAGGGAGGAGGGGAAAGTCATAGCCTTTTAAAAATCAAGCCACAATCCCTGGTGCCCAGGTGGACAGAGCCTGGGAGAGGCAGAAGTTGTGCAGGCTTAGAAGAGGAATTCTGCCACATGCCCAGCCCCTAGAAGAGAAAGTCACCTGAGTTCCAAAGCAGATTTAGGGAGATAACCAAAGGAAATTATATCAGATCTTTTTAAAATTCTGTAAAGGAATTATGGAAAAGAGTAACTACAACTGACAACTCAATCACCGAACTTGTGAATAAAGTGGAGAAATGTCACATACACTAAGCTAAAAGACACTAAAGCTAAAAAACAAAACAAAACAAACAAACAAAAAGGAAATTCCCTCATTCTTTTTCAAAAAATTCCAAACGAATGCCTTCCCTCTGTCAGGCACTAGGCGCTGGGGAGAGTGGTGAACAGACACAACAAAACTTCCTGCCCTTGTGGGACTTACAGTCTAGTTGAGGGGTAGGGATTGGCAAAGACAATAAACATGATAATAAATAAAATGGTAGATTGCATTGGTGGCTAAAGAGAAAAAATAAAGCAGGAAAGAAACACATAGGGAGGGGAGTGACTTTCAGGATAAGGTATCCACAGAAGAAGGTGACCTTGAATTAAATATCTGAAGGAAGTGAGGAGCTAACCACATGGATATCTGGAGCAAGAGCAATCAAGGTAGTGGGGTCAGCTAGTGCAAAGGCCCTGAGGTGGGAGCATGCCTAGTGTGTTTGCAGCATAGCAGGTGTCAGTGTGGTTGGAGCAGAGCAAGCAAAGCAGAGAAAGATAGATGAGGAGCCCAGAGAAGCTGCACAAGGCTACACTGGATAGGGCCTTACAGGTCACAGGAAGAATTCAGCTTTGCCTTTGAGTGAGAAAGGAAAACACTGGGAGGTTCTGAATCTAGCAAAATGATCTAACGGCGTCTAACAGAGTCACTCTGGCTGCTGTGCTGAAAACAGGGGCAGAGGGCAAGGACAAAGTGAGATGATTAGGAAGCTGCTGCATTAACCTGGTGAGGGAAGATGGTGGTGTGGACCAGGGCAGTGGCTGTGCGTGTGGAGAGTAGGGGTCAAGTTCGGATACGCTCTGAAGGTGCAGCAGGCAGGATTTGAGGACAGATTGAATATGGGTTGGGAGAAAGTTATCAAGGGAAATAGGAAGGTTTTGTTCTGAGCAGCTTGAAGTGTGGAGGTCCCACTTACTAAGATGGGAAAGATGGTGACTGGAGAAAGGTAAGAAGCAGGGTGAAGTCAAGAGTTTGGTTTTGAACTTGGGAGCCAGGTGCTGAAGAGGGTGGCCTTTAGAGCCCAGCTGCCTCCGTTCAAGTCCGGGTTTGGCCATTCCCCAGTTCTGTGGCTTTAGACATGCTACCCGAACTCTTGGGGATGCAGTTTTCTAATATGGAAAAAATAAATTATTTCCTGGGCTTTTATGTGGCTGAAATGAGTTAATATTTGTAAAGTGCTTATAGTAGTATCTTGTACATACTGTTTATCAAATAAGTAAACATCCAAGGGGAATGTTAAGGGCATGTGCAAGAACCATTGCAAGGTTAAGGTTTTTTTTTCAAGAAAACACATATATTTAAATCAATATAAAAGAAAGATGTACTCTAGAGGGTCACTATAGGCAGAGGAAGGAAGAGGGTGAAGGGTGAACAAACAATAAGATGAAACAAACAGAAATAGTGTGTTATAAGAGAATGGGCTATTTTATTCAATACTATATAGCCCTAGAGCCTGGAAAACGTGTGCAACATGTACTGAGCACAAAAATGAATAAAGGATTGAATCAATGAACAAATGAACTGAGGAGTTCATTACCTCATTTCTGTGCTCCCTGGGACCAGTAAAAATCAAGGCACATATGCTTAGCCTGGCTGATTCCAAAGATAAAGGAGAAAATCTTATAGGTATTCAAAAAGAAATTCCTTGGTTGTGGTGACAGTATCACAGGTGTTTGTATAAGTCCAAACTCAGCAAATTATAGATGTAAAATATGCGCAGTTCTTTGCATATCAATTATAACTCAGCAATGCCACTTCTAAAAAATAAAACAGAAGGAGAATCAGGCTAGCATAGGGCTTCTCATGTGTGATTTTTGGAATCCCAAGAGCAGTGGAATGCACTTAGAAACTCAGGAAATAGGATAACAACTCAGCAATCCTATATTCAGCTAAATAGTAATCATATGAAGGAAAAATAAAGACAACAGTTATACATTTACAACCACCTTCTGAGGGACTCTAGGAAATACTCTAACAATATAAAAATTAAAACAAAAATTTGTAAATAGCAAAAGATTACAAATAAAAGCAGCAATGATGAGAAATATCTAAATTAAGATTTAGTTTATATCAAAAAAGAATTATGATAATATGACATAATACAATGCTTGTTAAATAAGGATTTTTGAAATGGAAAAAATAAATTTGAAGAAAACAATATTAACGTGGAACTTAAATTTTCAACCCCTAGTTGTTTTCATAGTGAGTGAGTGGCTGGCAAGTTAAATTTCTTAATGGGATCACAAGATGCATAACTAATCATTTAATTTTGGAAAGTTTCTCTATCTGTATCTTTTTAAGTTTAAAATGCCAGACTGTTTGACCCAGCAAATATTCAATGCAATAGTTTTTGTAACAAGCAATGAAAGTAGAAAGTAAAACCGAACATATATCAGGTACGTAAACATCAGTAGACATATGGTGCTCGATAAGATGTTAAATTGGAGAAGTTGGTTCTTTTTATATAGAGACATAGAAAGGTGTCACTAATATCTTGTCCAGTAAAGAAAAAACTTTTGCAGAGTGTTTTAAAATACCATGTACAGAGACACACAGACACACACAAGGACATGTTTGCATAAGCATTAAAAATGGGTATGGAATAATACCTTACAATCAAAGATTATAAGATCTAAACTCAATAAATAGGTAGATAGATAGATAAACAAACAAACAAACAAAGGGGAAATAATACCAAATTTTAGCAATAATTTTTCCTAGGTGATAAAATAATGGGTGAGATTTACTTTCTTCTCTATAATTTTTCTATATTCCAAGTTTCCTACTATGAGAATATTTCCCTTTCATATCCAGAAAAAAATTTAATAAAATTAAACAGATTGCTTACAAATTGTGTCAAATGAAACCTTAAATAAAACTTTTTTAAAACTATTGATGAATAATTATTAATAAATTATATTATTTGTTTATATAATTCTTTATATAAGTAAAGAAATTTATCTTTATATGAAAGCCACATTTTGGCTAAATTTCTGAGCTGAACCTATATCCCATTTTTGTTCTCTTATACAAACTTGGAAACAAAATTAGAAATGGACTTTAATAATTTTATTCCAAAAATATATTTGCAGCTCTGTAATTTATCTAGTATTCATTAATAAACACTAAAAGTATTTTTGAAAAATACTTTAAAAGAGGGAAAAAGTCAAGGGGTAGAATTTCTAAATATTTAAGTTATGAGTCATGGGATGTCCAGATGGGACATGCCTGGAAGCACATTATTTCAATCTTGAAGAAACGGGAAACATGGCAAAATCCATTTGCTTGCTTAGATTTCAGCATAGACTGAAAGAAAAGATAGAAAACAATCTCCAGCTATATTATGATAAGGTTAAAAGATTATACCTGAGAGTCTGCTATGTAGATGTGCAAAAGATAATATGCATCAAAAGATTCTTAGTTAATCAATCTAATATTTGGCATGTACAGACACACATACATACACACAGAGGTACACACATTAAAGCATGAAGGCATTCATATATGCACCAGGATTTTTCCCACCAAATAATATTTGTGCAAATAAATAAGAGTTTAGTTCTATAGTTTCATATATAGTAAGAATAAAATACAATTTAGTTTTAAAAACTGAAAATTCTCTATGAAGACTCCTTTTACTATATTAAAAACTAGCCAGCAAACACAATATGGAATTTCCTTCTTCACTCACAAGAAAAGAGATTAAAAAATCATATTTCAACTTTTCAAGTTTTCTAGCTTCCCACAGGTGAATTTTTAATAAAAGTGAAACATTTTTAAAATCACATGTAAAGTAAGCTATAGTAAGTAAAAACTATGTAACTATTTTTTAGCCTCTCTTACTAAAATTACAGAAACTTTGTGAATCTTCCCATTACATAATCCTAACATTTAATTTAACATGTAAGTACCAACCCATTGATACATTTATTCTCTTCAACATTCTCCCTATAAAAGATTGCCTAGGCATCCCAGCCAGTCTCTATGATTTGGCGAGGCTGTTCATCGTGTTCAGACTTACCTTGTCAGGTAAGGGTCACAGAGCAAGTGGATGAGCAGAAATACTGCCTTTGGGAGGAGGCCATCTGCGCGTGTCTCCTGTACACCTGCTGCTGGCTAGAGCCACTGCCGCTGTACCACAGACCACAGTCAAAGCAGACAGAGTGACGCAAATATTAAAATATGAAAAAGATAAACTGATAATAAATCTTTCTGACACAAGTAACAATGTCCTATGGAAAAATATAAGTGGGAGATGCTTTTATTCTAAACCAACATCAGGAAGCTAGCAGTGAGCAAGCTAAATAGAGAAGGTAAATATTACCATTACTTTTAAAATAACCTCAAGCGTGAGCCAACAGTAACCACAGTCATGGGTTTTATCAGCATGTAAATGAAAACACATGTCCATTAAAACTGCCTTAATTGTTCATTCACTTGAAAGGAAAGCGCTCCTCTATTAGACATTTGTACAAAGGAGATAACTAGCAGTAAAAAAATAAATAAATAAATAAATAAATAAATAAATAAATAAATAAATAAATAAATAAAACAAAAAAAACCCCTCATTTTCAAAACGGATGACTTGCACCTGCCAAAGGAATATTTTTAAAAATTAGAATGTATGTAAATCCAATAACATCTTCTAATTAGAAAATAATTTAAGGCAGTGGCTTTCACATTTTTTAACCACAATAGAAAGAAATGCATTTTAGATCACAACTCAAGGTAAATGTAACTCCAGCTTCAGAAATTCCTAGGCATTAAAGGTTGGTTCAAGAAATAACATCCAATTTTACTTCTGTTTAACAATACAAACAAAATATTATTCATCTTTCCAAAAATTAGTTTAATGTTTGCCTGAATCATACATATACCTGTCATTTTGTGAATGAGTGAGCAAACAGAGTATGTCACATATTAGAGTTTATTAAGCTTCAGGAAATCAAATATCTTATGTGCTTTGTTCGTTACTGTCTCCCTATGATCTAAAATAGTGTCTGCAAACCATAAGCGCTCAACACATATTTACTGATTGAATGTTGAATTACTGATTAAATTAATTATCCTTTTAAAAACAAAATATTACATTGATATGGAATTCTCATAGTTCCTCTTGTGTTAGTTACTAGACTGCATTACCAGTTAACCTTTTCATTTTAGTCCTAGTTCTTTATTATTTTTTTAACCTGAAAATTTATTTAACCAACAACTGGGTGCTAGGCTTGTGAGGTGAAAGATAATTATAATTCTTCCTTCCAGGAAGAGATAGCTAACGGTGAAACAGACATGCAAAAGGATATTCACAGCACAGTAGAGGGCTAAGTGAAAGTATGAAGGACCATGTTACGGACGCACATAAGAGAGATCTTGAAAGCACATGAGGTAGCCAGGAAAGGATTCACATAGAAGCTGAATTTGGAAAGAAGATCTCAGAAGACTTCACAAAAAGGCTAAATTTAGAATGGGGCGGATGTGAGGGCAATCTGGCTGCGACATCTGTCACCCTATTGATCGCCAGGGTTGATTTGACTGATCTCTGACTAGCTAGGCGGGTGTCCCTTTCCTCCCTCACGGCTCCATGTGTGTCCCTCCAGAAGCTCATGCTTGGTCGAAGAGGACGACCATCCCCAGTAGTGGAGGATCATTCTTCTCGATCAAGGGTATACAAGTAGCTGTGCTCCCCTGCTAGAACCTCCAAACAAGTTCTCAAAAACTGAGATCAGTTCGGAGCCCTGAGGATAGACCAAACATTAGCAGGTCTCATAAATCTCTTAAAACTCCATTCAGAGAGCAGATTGAGTCATAAATAAAGTCATTCTGATGCCAGTAACTCAATATTTTCATGAACATTATAGTGAGGATCTTCGGAGGGTTGTTTGTGTATCTATTCTTTGGCTACCACAGATTGAAGAACGGAAATGTGATGAGGCATTTGGTGGTGTATGCATGTCAAGAAGGATGTTTTCTCTTTCTTAACTGACCACAAGACACTACACCTTGAATGTTACTTTCTTACTGAACTTGAATCTCTGGTGCAGATATTATATTCACAAGGTCCTATAGAGGACAGCCTTCTGCAAATTTTTGCAAGATGTGGGTTTTTATACAGGATCCCACCTCCCAAGGACCCCAGAATGGAGTGACATAGTATGAAGTAACTTCATCCTCTCACCATTTTTTCCCCCAGAAGAGAGAGGAGGAGGAATAAACTTGGGCAATGATTTGTAATAGTGGGTTTCCACAGTGTGTTGTTCTGAACCTTGTCTTGCTTCTTAGGAACTCTTGAAGACAAAACCTAAACTCATGTGGACACAGCCTAAGCTTGTTTCCTGTCAATAAAAAAAAAGAGAAATAATAAAGAAGAAGATGAAGGGAAGGGGAGAGGTGAAGAAGAAAGAGGAGGAAAAGGAGAAAACATGGGAAGAAGAGAGGGAGGAAGAGGAGGAGTAGGAGAAAAAAGGAAGGAGAGAGGAGGATCAACTTTTACTGAACCTGAATCAGTCACTGGGCTAAGGGCATTACGCAAAATCTCTAGTTGATTCCCATAATAACTCTAAAGTAATAGGTATTATTTTTACCATTGCTTTACAAAAGAAGGGACTAAGAATTAGATAAATTACTACTAATGGGCAGCAGTGGAGTCTGATTCCAAATTTGCCTGACTCCAGAGTTCCAGCTCCTAACTACTACCAAGAATTTGGAAAGGGTGGAGTTTGAGTGAAGAATTTTCTTCTCTGTTTCTCCCACAGACCCTCCAAACAGCTAGCTAGGGAAAACTGAGATAACTACATTCTTGAGAACTTCGCTTAACATCCGTCTATGGATGGATGGTCAGGGGAATCTTATTAATTAGAAGCTAGGCAAGTGAGATAATAACATACTCATAGTAATTTCAGCACAGTTTCAAAATATTGTTTATAATTGTCTTAAAAATTATTACTATTAAAATTAATACTAAAATTATTATAGTATATTTTTATCAGCAGTATCTGAAGATAACTTTCACATGTTTATTTCAGTTAAAGTTGAATTATAAATATTTTCAGGCTAACAGATTTTATTTTCTTGCTATAATGCTTCTATAATCAAGCTCTACAACAACTAATTTCCTAAGACTAGGTACACACGATGTCAGGCTTTTAAATTATTTTTTACTCATACTGAGATAACAAACCCTCAGTGAGTTGTCTTTGATAGAGCAAGATGAAATTTTATCATAGACAGGAAGAAAAGAAGTCAGGTAGTTCACAATTTCAGTTAAATCAACATCATAATCTGTCAAAACAGTACTTTGTGATACTAGTATTTTCATAAATCAATTGAGAGTTTATCCAATCAACCTATCCAACAAAGCATATTGTCTAAACATTAACTATTTATGAGGTAATCTACCACTGTGCCGACAGGTGGGTCTTATTTACTTTGGCAATATTTCAAAGCTTCTAGAAGGTATTGATGGCTAAACAACTATTAACACTGATGAGTTCTTGGTGTATTTCTCTGGCTGCACCACTAGGTGGAACTGATTTCAAAATAGAAAGATCCAAGGAGCACACTTAACACATAGAAGGGAACACAATTAACACATTGCCATTGTTCCTTCTAAACTTACCTCCCAAGTCTGAAAAGTTCCCACTCTTTATGTTGACAGTCTTCTCTCAGTGTCTCAAGGAAAATTCATGTTCTCCATGCCACATCAACAAATATGATCAACTAAGTTCAATCTTTCTTCAGGGTGTGTGTACATATTTAATATTAATTGTGTACTCACCTTCATCCTGCATTCTATCAAAGTCTATGGCTATTAAAGTTACAAGATTGACAATGAGGAATGTGATTGATCTTATAAAGGAAAGGATGCAATTAAAATTTAGCCTTAATAATAAGTGAGTGAAAAAAATCAGTGTCCAGTACTTCAGTCAAACAGGATTAGCATTGAATTTCTCAGGAAGCCACAGATCTGATATACATAAGTTAGGAGATCTGAACATGACACTTTACTGTCTAAGGTAAAACTGAGAAAAATGTGCCTACTTTGTGAAATAAAGGAAAATATATGTTTAAATGTTTTGTAAACTATAAAATGCTATACACAAAACGTCAATGATGCCTTTATATACTCCTAGCAAGAAGATACAGGTACAATTGTCTTCAGATCAAAGAAAAGGGCAGGGATAGTTTGAGCAACTGTTAGTATTGGCTTGTAATTAGCAGGTTATGTGGTACTGACAACAAATTAATGGTGCAAGAGGCAAGGAGTATAATGTAACTATAGATTAGAGAATAAAGGAAGGGTAAATAGCAGCCCTGGTGACTCCTGGCAGACATTAATCATTTATTGAGTGATTTCTATATTCAAAAATTGAAAAATAATGTAAGATACATGCCTTTGAGGAACTTACATTCAGTGATAGACATTGCTAATGCTAGCCAATATTTATGAATCTCTTCCTTTCTTGGACACACAGGGGGATGATCCTCCCTACTTATCTAAATTTGGCATGACCATGTGAGTTTCTTTGGCCAAGAAAATATTAGTGGAAATGCTCTGTTATCACTCTGGATGAAAGCATTAAAAGTCAGTATGACTGACTATAACTAATAAAATAAAATAAAATAAAATAAAATAAAATAAAATAAAGAATATAAATGTATAACTGAATCATAATGCTGTATACCAGAAACTGACACAACATTGTAAATCAACTATACTTCAATAAAAAAGTAAAATAAATAAGTAAGTAAATAAATAAATAAATAAATGTCAGTATGCAATTTCTCCATATTCTTTTCTCATGGTCCAGAAACTATAGAGGTGCCACAAGATGAAAAAAGCCTGGAGTTCTGAGCTATAATACAGCCCTAGAATAGACTCTGGATTGAATAAGAAATAAACTTCTGTTTTATTAAGCCATGGAAATGTTGGTATTATCCATTACTGCACCATTACCTGGCCTATCCTGACTAATACACATTCTAAAGAGAAAGTATACCATGGTGGAAGAGTACAGTATCCCTCAGTACCCAAGGAGGATTGATTTCAGGACCCCCTGTGGATACCAAAATTCTCAAATGTTCAAGTCCCGTATATAAAGTGGTGTATTTTCTTTTAACCTACATGCATCCTTCTGTATACTTTAAATCATCTCTAGATTACTTACAGTATCTAATACAATGTAAATGCTATGTAAATAATTGTCAGCGCATGGCAAATTCAAATTTTGCTCTTTGGAACTTTCTGGAATTTTTTTCTTTCAAATTTTTTGCACTTGGTTGAATCCAAATCTGCAACCTACAGATATGGAAAGCCAACTATACATGCATTTGAGGTAAAAGAGGCAGGTTATTTATCCCTTTGAATATATATCTTAGCCTCTTTAATCCTCAATGCTGTCTTTTTAGAATGAAGGTGATAATGCCTGCATAAAGGATTATTTCATGTGAGAAAGTGCCTGTTTTTAGTGGCTGATTAAACAAGAAAGTCATTAGACTTAGATGGTTCTGATACCTTAGCAACCTATGTGAGCAAATCGAAACCTAAGCCTGTAAATGCCTCAAAGTTAAGAAACTGAAACCTAAGAACAATCAATCACAAAGAGCCAACTTGGCTTTCCCAAATAAGGCGGCCACTGAAGCTATTGGCAATCAAATAATTTCTTGCTTTGCTTCTGCATCTTCTCTATAAAAGTCAAGCCTCTAGCTCCAGTTAATGGAGTTCTCTTAACCACTTCTGGTTTGGTGCTGCCCCATTCAAATCCATTTTTGCTCAGATAAACTCTTAAAATGTTTACTGTGCCTTAGTTTAGCTTTTAATAGTTCATAGTTGAAAATGCTCATTATTATTATTATACCCCAGCAGAAATAAAATGCAATTGAAATATCTTAAAAATAAACACGACTCTTATTGGTGCCACTATACATGGATGTCCCAACGCACTAAGTAGGACGTTAAAGAGCTGTCAAGGGCTGGAAAATAGTGACACTTCTTCAAGGGTGTGAAGGGTGGGTATTCCCAGGCTCCAGGAAATAAGGCTGAGAGAGCCATGCAATCCTGAAGAGGTATTTCTGCATTTTGCAACTATTTAATTTTTTTCCTTTCTTTTTTTGCAATTTTGAATTTTTGTGAGTGCAGGGGTTCAAGACAAGTAGGAACCCTTACTTCAATGAGCAGACCATGAACCCTTTGGACTGTCTCCAAGAACTGACTATCCTTGGATTCTGGAAGTTCTGTTTTGTTTATGTTTTTGATTCTTTCCATTTTTCATACAGATATATACAGAGATCTAAGGAACTTTTTCCCTTCCCTGTCTTCTCCACCAACTTGAAAGTGAACACTATTAACAAAGGAAGAAGGAAATACTATAACAACATTTTGAGAAGTTTGGGGTTTTCGTGAGAAAAAAAATTGAGTGAATTGAAGAAAGTATACCCACCTTAAACCCACATTAATCCCTCTCTCCCATCTCTACTAGCTTCCCAAATCTCTGTTGAGGAAGCCATTGAAGGAGCTCTTCTCTCATGACAAAGATGCCTTTAGTAAGGAATAAAGAAAAAGACAAAGAGTTGGATGAAGAGAGTGACAGTCCACTGTTTCCCCAGTCAGTGTTTTATGATTGTTAGAATGTAAAAACTGTGTCATCACGACCATGGCCTTCACATTCTGGAGCTGTGGTTAGCTATTCAGCTGGTCCTTCTTTTCTGGTCCTGAATCTGGGCTCTATTCACCCAGCATGAAGTTTCAAAACTGCGTGAAGAATCTCATCAGTCCAGGTCAGCTATTGCCAGCAAACCACAGGGCATGGAGTCCCACTGATCCCGACACCATTCATGTCCCTGTGGGGTATGAACCAAACTGGGGAGATCTTGCTTTCTCCAACATCCCTGCCCAGGAAATGTTTGACTATAGTAAACCCAAGTACTCTAAGTCTGAACTGAAACCACAGTCCACAATTAGGATAGCTCCCAAAGCCTTCATCCTTGGCCACTGAAATTTAACAAGTACTGAGCTGCACGTAGAAAGAGTAACAGAGCAGCCAAGTGCTCCCGAGAGGCCTGGAGGCTGAAGGAGAAAGAGACTGTTGAGAATGAGAACTCAGCCCTCCAAGTGCAAGCCAGGCACATTTCCCTGTAGAATGGCATTTTGTGGGGGTTGGTTTTTGAAGAGGTGCATAGTTTGTCTCCTGTCTGAAAGCACCAAACCCAAACCAACCTTTCTGTCATACGCACTCGCCTAGAAGTACAGACACAGCTGCCTCATTTTAATCTGGGCCTGTGTCTGACTACGTGCCCCCATACGTGCATTGGCCTTTGTGGGTGGTCATTAGGGTGTGCTCGTGTGTGTGCGCACGCGCGCGAACTCTCATGGTATTCCTCTTCTGCTTTCTTCTTTACTCCTTCCCTTTCCGTGTGGTTTCTTGTTAGACCTTATTCACTTTTCCATGCTGTTGTCTTTGGATTTGCTGAGAACAATTTTGGTGAAATAGCAGATCTCAATTTTCAAGAGTACAAGTGTTCGCAGGCGGAGGAACCCCTAAATTAGGAAGCCCACCAAAGTGTGGGTCCTCGCTGCTGGCTGTGAAAGAAGTCATGCAGCAGAGGCAGAGGGACAAGTGAACAAGTGAACAGCCACTTTATTGCTCAGAAGGGGAAATGGAAGGAAAGTGCTCGAGCAGAGAGAAGGGAAGAAAAGGCACTGGAGCGAGGAAAGGAAGCGCTGGAACAGAGCCATCAGCCAGGACAGCCCGCAGGGACAGGACAGCTCCCGAGGTCTTTTGTTAGAAGGTTCTACCATTGTTGTCTTTGTTCCGTGGTGGTGTTTGTTATTTTCTGCTACAGACTCCTTCCTCCCTCAGAGCTCAGCCCTGAAACAAAAAGCAGTTAGTAGAAACTTCAGCGGGAACCAAGGAAGAGATACTGGGTTATGTCCTTGGATTTTAAGGAGCCAGCTGTGGGATAAGAGAAATGTCCTGCCTTTTCATCAGCTGGGCACGTCCTTTCCCTTGTTGTTAATCAGCCAGGGTCAGTACACCTGCTTAGCCCCTTCTCTCACAAGCTCTTGTTCGTTTAATCTCTAAGTTACCACAATTAAAAAAAAAAAAAAGTCCACAAAATAATGGATTACTCTGCTGTATTACTAACATACAGATTGTTTTCCTTATATTTTAAGTTTTGGTGATAATTGTCTTCATATTTAAAGTGCTATTTAGATTTACTATGTCTCATCCTTACTTACTGTTTTTATCTACTACATTTCACTTGAATTATGCCAACCCCAGCTAGGAATGAATAGAACTATTAGAACACAGACTTGGTTTGGCACTATCTGTGCCTAATCCTATTGTATATGAGAACATGCTGTCTAAGTATTATTAGTGGATGTGAGATATTCTCCCCCTCTAAAAACTGTTTTTTTAAAAAAACAGAATGCATTTGGAACATGCTCAGAATATCCACAGGACAGAGACTCAGAGGAGACGTGAGGAATGATCAGTTATTCTCAGTATGAGTCAAATGACATATTTCAAAACAGCTTTTGACATTCATATGACTTCTAGTTGATTTTTTCCACATTCTTCTTGATATCCAAAACACTTCAATTATTTAAGTGGATTTTTTCCACTTTTTCAATATATATTTTTGTAGATTACTGGGGAAAAACCCCTGATGCGTAAAAAAATCAGCCAATTAAGAAAATATGTTGATGTTTTTAAGACCCTTTTCCTTAGCAGTGTCAATTCCTGAAATAATCCTTGCTCTCAGAAACTG
Source organism: Camelus bactrianus (assembly GCF_048773025.1). Lineage (NCBI taxonomy): Eukaryota > Metazoa > Chordata > Mammalia > Artiodactyla > Camelidae > Camelus > Camelus bactrianus. The sequence goes on along the minus strand of NC_133546.1, from coordinate 27,488,412 downwards.
CATAAGATAGTGTTTATTATTTTAAGCTATGAATTTAGGGGTAATTTGCTATGTTACAATTGATAATTTAGGTCACAATGGATTACCAACATATTTGTCAAGATCAAACAGAAAAGATGCATTTAGGGTTGTTTGACTCCTTTAATATTTTAAGCCAATCACTGATACATCACATTGGCCTTCCTTTAAATCTGGTTATTTGTATCAAATGAGCATCACAAATGTTTAATGTAGAATAAATTTAAAATTATATTTGAAAAGCACAACAAAACTATCACAAATACACATACACACATTAAAGAAATCCAGAGTGAAAAAAATCAGTCAGAGCTAGGTATGAATGCAGCAAGAATAATTTTTAAACAGTAAATTCACTCCTGCAATGTTTAGTTTTAAGAAAAATCATTCTAGGACAAGCTAGCAAATTTGTCATAGGAAGAAGTATTAGATAGTATATTCATATAAGCAGTTCTAACTGCTCTGCAGGAAAAATTTGAAAATAAAAGCTAATATAATTTCTCTCAGAAATTGTAGAACATACCAAATATAGCAAAAGACTTTACAATATGGTATCTTACAATAATTAGGTATCAATCATGCTTATAAAAATTATATCCACTTGTGTGAGATACTAGCCTATTAGGCATATTTGATCATAAGTTAATCAATGTAATTTTTTTTGTGATGTAATATAATAGAAAGCAAATAAAAATATTTTATTTATCTTTGGGTGAAAGGATTATAAGAAAGACTCCAGGACATTGATTTGCAGTAAAAATTTTCAATACTATAATCTGTTGTTACTTAATATTTTAGAGCATGAATCAACAACCACTTTCTGTAAAGGCAGCAAATATTTTCTGCTTTTTTGGCCACACGCTCTATATCACAACTATTCGGTTCCACAACTGTAGAATGAAAACAACCATCAACAGTACTAAACAAATGAATGTGGCTGTGTTCAATAAAACTTCCAGTATGGAAACTAAAATCTGAATTTCAAATAATTTTCAAGTGTCACAAAATATTATTCTCCTTTTGATTTTCTTCTTTAAACATTTAGAAACATAAGAAACTTTCCTAGCTCACAGACCATACAAAAACAAATAACAGGCCATATTTGGTAAATGTCTATTTTAGAACCACCCTATTAATTTGCTTCGAGGCTAACAAGATAAGCAAAGCACTAAACAGGCAGTAAATCTCCACTGAAAATCACACAGAAAACATTAAGGCTTTTGAGCAGATTCCTAGCTGTAAACCCAGCTGCCTTCTGGACACATTAGTGCTAGATATCAAGCCACACTCAGCAGGCTGATGTGGAGTATCATTGCTTTTCTAATTGAAATATGCAGGGTGAGTGACCATTGGAAAATATATGCACTTTGAACAATCAGAGTTGATAAAATTTTAGCAATAAATACATCACAATTGGTTTTACTGTAATAGTCATACATCACTGTAGTAGCTAACACATATACAGTGCTTCCCATGAGCCAGAACTTGTCTCCTACTTTAAATGTAGTAACGTGTAATTCTCACCAAAAAAACCTTTCAAAATTTTATCACTATTTACCTGGCTTATATTGTCTGGTGTGTGTGTGTGTCTAAATAAAGAGAAAAATAGATTAGTAGTTCACTTATATGATAGACCACAGCCACTATTATCAAAACCCCAGACCCATTCTTCTTTTCACATCCATCATTTTTCAAATGCTCCAAAGTGTAAGAGAGAAAAGGTAAATATTCTATCAACTTAACAAGTATACAATAGATGTTATAACTATGAACATTACTCTCAGTGCTTGTACTGTGAAGTCTGATGAAGCATTTGGTACAGGATCCTTCTCATACAACCTTCCAAACAGAGTTACTGTCAAGACAGGTCCAGACAGTGGCTTCGGGCTGAACAAACGTCCATCACTTGACACCTAATTAAAACACAGGGAAGTGGACCGGGAATAACTTAGTTATATAGACCCATAACACATTCTTAAATTCAGTACAACTGGATGAAGAAACAATAAAAAGGATGGCCAGATTCTGTTCCATATGAAATATATGAGATGGTGCAGAGTACAAGAAAGATCCGAGCTCTGGAATTGGCACAGGTTCGTTTATGGAAATGCCTGTAATCTATACCCAATAACTTACTTATCTGAGAATGCATCCCATAGTTAATAAACATAAAACAATGGCTTTGAGAATAAATAAGAGAGAAATCTTGTTCTTGGATGTGAGACTAAATAAGAGAGAATCTCGACAAAACAAAGATTCCTCCAAATGGTCAGAATGGATTGACCAAGGGGGGTTTGAGCTGAGCCTCTCTCGTCCTTGACACCGCAGCCTCCCAAGATCCCCATTGTCCCCGACTCCCCACAGCAACTGTTTCTACCAGGAAAGGGGATGAGAGCAGAACCTGCAGGAAAAGTCAGTAGGAGAATGCAACTAGGCAGAACACTTGTGCAATAATAGATTTTCCTACATGTTTAAAAAAAAAGGTTTTACTTTCCTGCCAATTCAGCCACTGTCAGCTTCTCTCTCCTTCAGCTTTTTCTTCTTTCTTATTCTCCTATGGTCATGCAGGGCCATCTCTCACACCATGAGAATTCCTTTCAAATTCCTTAGGCCATCCCTTCCCAGTGATACAAAAGGGCTGCCTCTGGCTGGATGGGTCCTGAAAATCCTTCTTGAGTCTTTTCTCTACTTGATGGACTTCAAACAGCCCAGCCTGCTGCCCCTAGTGCCCACAATCAGATATATTTCTTTATTCTCAAGGACACACTAATCATCATCTAAAAGATGTCCAGACAAGAGAGTCAGCTCACTCTGCGTCCTGGGTGAGCCCTAAGGACACTTGTAGTCTCTCCAGATGAAGATTTTCATGGCATTTGTAAGCACTTGGGCAAGTTCTCTACTCAAAAGGTGCTTCTTCTCACATAAAATGAGTTGGCAACATTAAGCTAAGAATCGTACCTGAAATTCTCCAGGTGCAAGCTGAACTTCACTCAGCAACACCTCCGGGAAGACGTACTGGGTGCCAAAAGTGCCGCTGAGGGAGAACATTTCAAACCTGGTGGAAGCGGTTTCGACTGAGTCACCACAAGTGTGTAAGTCCATCGTCTTACACTTCAACAGAGTGCAAATCTAGTAACATAAAAACAAAACAAGTCTTAGGAAAGCCATTTGAAACACTCCCTTCACCTGGAAAAGAATGCCTGTGCCCCTTTGTTTATAATGTTTGATATAATGTCACTTCCCATTAGATTAATCCAGTTCATAGTGAATAGCTATTGCAACTAGGAATAAAATTAAAGGCCTTCAGACCCAAGTGCTTTCCGCAATTCACTGTAAACAGATTAAATCACATAAAGAAACAATCAGATTCTTGGTCTATAGCCACAATTATATCCTCATTGTTTTCAAGTTAATAATCAATAGTGTTCAATTATTTAAAAAAAAAAAGGCTTAATGTAGATATTGGTTTAATTTCTATCTAAGTGCCTGTTTCTAACAATGAAAGAACTTTAAAGTTGTAGTGAACCCTGGAGTGGAGCTAGAGACAACCTCTGTGAGCTGGAAAAGTCACGCACCTTAAATCTGAGCAAGAGCTGGAACAGTTCTGCTTACGCTACATGGTTATCTATCTACACTGCACTACACCGCTATTTGAATGGAAATCTAAGTGTATGAATCATCCCACCAGGCAGATGCAAAGTCCCCCAAAGGAAGGTGAATATTCATTCAACTCCACCCTCACTGCATCTACAAAACCTTACTCCAAGCCACCTTCAATTCTTGCCTGACTAAAGCAATAACCCCTAACTGGTCTCCCTGCTCCCGCGTGTGAAGTTGGAGAGCAAGTATTTTAGGGTGTGTTAAGATTGGATACAAGTAACTTTCAGGTAAAGGTAGGATGAACACATACTTCTATTTTATTCCCCTTGAAATCCTACTAAAACCAGTATTTTTTTTTTTAAAGATCTGAGCCCACAAAGATAGGAGAACAGGAAAATAGACCATGGCACAATTTTTGAAGTTGGGGTGTTGATGCAAAAATGGTAACTAGGGAAGCAGGCCAGGTGCCTATCAATAGATGACTGAATTAAGAAAATGTGATATATATTATGTAGAATCTAAAAAAATGCAACAAATTAATGAATAAAACAAAAAAGAAGCAGACTCACAGATATAGAGAACAAACTGTAGAGGAAAAAAGGGTTATTATAGGATAATATGAAATTGTGTGTGGAACTTTTAAAAATTGTAAAGCACTACAGAATTTAAAGAATCTTCCATTCAATAAAAAATTAAAATTAAAAAAAAAAACTTTAAAAGAAGATGTGGTATACATACAATGGGACATCACTCTATCATAAGAAAAGAGTGAACTACTACCATTTGCAGCAACGTGAATGGACCTAGAGAACGTTATGCTTAGTGAAGTAACTCAGACAGAGAAACACAATGTGATATATGATACCACTTATGGGGAATCTAAAAAATAATACAAATGAATGTATAGAAAAAACAGACTCACAGATATAGAAAACACACTTGTGGTTACCAAAGGGAAGAGGGATGTGGGGAGGGACAAATTAGGCGTATGGGATTAACAAATACAAACTACTGTAAAATAGATGATACGCAACAAGGATTACACTGTTTAGCAAGGGGAATTATATCCATTATCTTGTAATAACCTATAATGGAATATAATTTTCAAAAATACTTAATCACTATGCTGTACATCTGAAACTATCACAGTATTGTAAATCAGCTATAGTGCAGTTTTAAAAAATGGTAACTGATTTAGCAGATCTAAGAAAGCCAAGTTCTGAAAGAACAGTGGGGAAAGGCAGTAATCAACTTATCCACACTGCGGAATACTCAGATTCCATTCCTAGGAGAACTAGGTACCTCAGGAGCTGGGAGTAAATCGGGATGCTTAAAGAAAGGAAAATTGGTGGGAAGTTGTTAAGAATGCCTCAGATACGAGTCCTTCGCCGTGGATAAGCAACTGCCCTTCCCCTGTTCCAGTAAAAGATGAAACATTTATTTCCAGAGAGGGTAAAATGGATGATGTTTAGATAGAGGTTTTGAGAGACATAGTTGAAGGGGATTCCTTGAATGAATCATACAGAATAGTGAGACCATCTCCCTCCACCCTGCGTGGCCATTTCCCCCACTTGACTCTCTAAATGCTGTCAAAAAGGCATGTGATCACTTCATTCTGTTGCTGAACACCTTCCAAGAGAAAACCATCACTGATAGAATTAAGCCCAAATCTTGAGAATGACAGATAAGATCCTGCAGGATATGATCCTGCCCCTACGCTTATCTTCCAGCCATCCTTGCTTCCTCCGCTATGCTTTAGTGACTGAACTGCCTGCTCGTCACTGCATACTCTGTTTTTTGATACATCTACAGCCTTGCTCTTACTCTTCACTACACCTAGAATTCCCTCCCACTTTTTTTTATCCTGGATAAAATGGCATAAGCTCATCCATTCTGTCTCCCAAAACTTCCGAGTCTCCAAATTGGCTAAGTGCAGCTCCTTAGTATTCCTCCAGCAAAATGTGCATTTTTTCGGTCCATCCCACACCAACCTATACTGAAATTAAGCTCATATATCTTAGTAAAATTCCTAAAGGAGAGGGTCTATACTTCTTCATCTTCATATCATTAGCACTGAATATATACCTGGTATGTAGTAGGCACTTGATAAATCTTTGCCAAAATGAACCAGCATTGGTAGAGTGCTTATCATCCAGCAAACAAAACGTTACCCAGTGGGCATGGTTCCAGCACTCAAAATGCTTTCCGTCTCAAATAAGCATGTACATAATTTGACATGGTATATCTTGGATAATGCTAAGCATAGGATGCCTGGGAGTATATAAAAGAGGTACCTAACCCAGCTGGGGACTGGGAGTGCTGCTGGGAATGAGCTGGGAGTGTCAGGGAAGCCTTCTTGGTGAAGATAACACCTGAAAAGCACTATGAATGATGAGTAGCTGGGGGCCATCAGAGACTTAAAGGAAAAAAAAAAAAGTCCAAAACCCAGCCTGTGCAAACATCTGAAGGTTCTACAGACACTGGCTCACTGCAGATGGGAAATGTCTCAGTATGACAGGATCCCAGGGCACGTGTGGGTAGAAGTGAGAGAAGAGGATACAGAGTAGGAAAAGGCACATGCCAAGACTTCATGAGTCTTTTATGTTGAGAAATCTAATTTGCCAATTAGAAAACAGTGAGGAATTTTAAGCAAGAGAGAGAAATAGTCAGAAAGGGCTTTCCATGGTTTTCGTAATAATAGTGTAGGGGCTGGACTGGATGGAGCTGCAACCATCAACAGGAAGCCCTGTTAGGAGGATACTGCAACAATCTGGGTGAAACAGGATGGGGGCAGGTCAAGGAAAGGAGAGTAGAGAGAGAGGGGCATGGAGGCTGCTTGTCTTAGGGGTTCCATCTCCGCCAGCTCCAATAGCCCCTCCTCTGTGTTGAGGGCTGTGAGATGTCTGAGTCTTTGCAGCTATTCCACTGTGCCTCTCAGAGCTCAACCCTGTATGTCTCCAGGACACACTTAGTGCGAAGCTTCTTATAAAACAAGATAGGCGTCAGTGAACACGAAAGAGAAATGGCTTAATTTGTTCAGGTAGGAAATATTAAAGGTTAATTAGTCACTAAAATCATCTGTAATTTGATTAATACAGCATTTTCTAACCTATAATAAGAAAGAATATGAAATATCTGTGTATGTATAACTGAATCACTATGCTGTACACCAGAGACTAACACAACATTGTAAATCTACTCTACATCAATAAATATATATATAGCATTTTAAACATTGGTACTACAAACGTTCTGCCTTTTTCCAACCAGTTTAAGACTGGACTGACATCCACGACTGCAAGTTTTAGCAAATAAAAATTCAAGATACCAAACTAAATTTGAATTTTGAATAACAACAATTTTTTTAGTATACACGTATCTCCCAAAGTGGGATATACTTACAATAAAAATAACTCTTTGTTATCTGAGATTCAGATTTAACTGGGTGTCCTGTGTTTTATCCGGTAATTCCCTCGCCACCAAGACAAGCATTACCTGTAAATAATAGCTCCCTTCGACAGTGTGTAGTCCATCAAATGCCCCTAGTGCATAAACTTCATCTGATCTCTTCTCAGACATCTGATAACTGAGATGACAGCAGAGATCTTTCTGACAAACCGTGTAATTTCCTGTGACTCCTTTGAGCTCCAAGAAAGTGTACTCGTCAAAGAAAACAGTGCTGTTAAATTCCCTGTTTCCCACTGAGGGTGCTTCTATCCCACTGGCATAAGAAGTCCAGTTCACTGCTGCTCTGGGGTGTGGGTGGGCGTCCAGGTGCGAGAGGAGGAGTTTTCCTTCCTCTGTCTTCATATCATAATGAAATGCTTTTGGAGAATCAGGTGCATAGATGCCACTTCCTGGAAGTGACAATTTGGAAATGACATTGAAAATAGTAAGGTAAAAAGGAATTGCATAGTTGTTACTGTTATTCTGAATTCATATTAACATTTCACTTCCTATAATCTATATACTGTATTAATTTCAGAAAAGTATGTTGATAAAGACAGACAGATGAGATGAAATCCAATAGAGTATGACACCAAAAAGCCAAGAAGAGAGAGCTTCTCATAAGAAGTGGTGAAGTTTGAAAAAAAAAAATAAAGTATACACTCAAGTTGAATAAAACTAAATAGATTTAGGAAACAATTTTGGTTGAGATTAATTTTACAGCATGTCACCAGCCAGATATGTGAAAAAATTAAGAGTTGGAAACATTGTATTAAGGAGTGCATGTTAGCTAGAAAAAATGATTTTTTCCCCTTTTGATTACATCAAGTTGGTAAATCTTAAAGATTACACATTACCTGTCATTTTCTTTATGGGGTAATGTAGATTGGCTGCAAGGAAATTGACTCCCATGCCCACAGCCCAGGCTGAGTGGAATTCAATAGCTGACAAATGTGGCAAAACATTCATCCACGCTGTCGGGAAGAGTATGGTGTCCACGTGGAAATCCTTCACCAGAGTCACAGCAGGATCATGGAAGAGTATATCAAAGCACGTGAAAATGCCAAATTTTCCAAAGGTGGTGTTGAAAGTCACAACCTCAGGTTCCTTGGGTGCATTGAAATGACTTTCAGTCAAGAAAAGGTTTTGCTGCAACAAACAGAAGATGACGAGGGGAAAATCTCTTTTAAGAAGTTGGCCTGGATGTCACTGCATCTGAAAAAGTTCAAGCTCACATCTATTAAACAGTGCCAATGTCATCTACGACCACTGTCTCCACAGGGAAGACTGTTAGAGAATCAGAGACTGCTATGATAATAGAAGCCTTTGGTTCAATTTCCACATTTGATAGATATGTACAAGGAAGTCTTTATCTATTAAGACCTTGAATATTAAAGACATGGGAATGAAAGAGGTAACTTCTCTTTGCCAAGAACACATAACTATTTTCTGTAGAAAAGAACTTTCTTTGTTCCTTTCTTTTTAAAACCAAGTCTATCTGGTGAGAAGTTTTTCATTCTAGCCTTGACCCTTTGCCAGGGCATAAGAAGGACAGAGTCCAAAAGGCAACATTTTATTTCAATGATTTCAATGCAAGTAGCTCCTACCGATTTTCACACACTCCTAATGACAAACTCTTGCATTCTTAAATGTACAAGAAAACTCCTTTTTCTAGGACCTTTACATAGGACCTTACCACACCTAGTCATTGCTTTCTGTTCTTTGTCTCTACTCTGCTTTTAAAATACACTTATTATTATCAACAATAGAGATTTTTCTTCTTCTTGTCCACTTAATTTTGTTACGCCTTCAGCAGGTGAATGGTTTGTAAATGAACTCTACCTTATGGTAGCGCGCCACCAGCCTTCCCTCAGAATCGAACACCACATTTGTGTTGTATTGGTAACGACCGTCAGGGGGACACTGAGGGTCACTGGCACTGCATGGCTTCTTGTCCCCAATATTTGCCACGACGTAGATGGAGTTGCTCTTGGCCAGGCAGCTGAGTCTTTCTTGCACTGGGGTGCGGCCAAATCTGGTATGTGTTCATTGGAAGAGGAAAAAAAAAAATCAAGCTTAGCTTTTAATAAAATTCAAAATGATAGTTGCCTGAACTTATGTGATAGACACAAAAAGAAATACTAAATAGCATAGATAGAAGGGAAGGATTAAAACAAGAAGAGACTTCAGAGGAAGTATGTGCTTATAGGAATTTGGATGTAGGAAATTATTCTAGGATAAAATCCCAGTCCATGAATTTTTTTCATAGCATTTATCATCATCTATAATCATATATTCATTTACATGCTCATCTTACAATGTATGTCACATCTTATAGCTATTATGGGGCAAAGACACACATCTTCTGTTCACTGAACCCTGAAAAAGAAAAAAGGTATTAAACGATATTTTGGATGAAAGAAAAACATCTAGGAAGTAGGATGATTCTGGGAAGATGGCAGAGTAGGGAGCACCAGGAATCCATCTCTCTACCTGAATAAAACTTGCACTGCCAGAATCTAGCTGATGAAATTATTTTAGAAATCTGGAGTCTGTTCAAAGGCACTAAACTTCCAGGGGAATGCTTAGAAGGTAAAGTGCAGTTAAGTTCAGTCAGTTTAAGCCCTTAGTTTAAAAGGGGTTATCCATGCCCCCGCACCCCCCAATTCAGCACCGTTTCAGACAGCCAGGCAGGTATTCCTGGAGCAATTTGCAGGCAGTTTGTAGAAGCAGGGTGGGCAGTAAGGACCCTGGCTTCCAAGTATCAAGGATCTGCTTCTGATCACTGATAACAGCTTCTGCTTGTGAGGTACAAACACAGAGGCAGGCAGCCATTAATCACCCTGCCCACCTACATTGTTGCAAGTACTTCCCCCACTGACTGAAATGAGTTCTAGGGGATTTAAAGTGCCTGTACCTTCTTTTTTCCCCACTTTTGGGGCCAGATATTTAAGGCCTAGGACATGTAAAAGCAACCACCTATACAGAATTTAGGAAATCACAGCATATGCCCAGGGAAAGGCACAGACTAAGATAAGACCTGAGAAAATCTTAAGGTTATACCTCAAGCTTACTCTCAGCACAGAAACAGCCTACCTCAGTCAAAACAAAGACAACAAACCCTGGAGAAGGGGGAGAATTTGATTTTCAGAGTTATCACATTATAAGATTCATATGCCCACTTCTCAATAAAAAATCATAAGGCATACAAATAAACAGGAAAGTATGGCCCATTCAAAGGAAAAAAATTAATCAACAAAAACTATCCTGGAGAAAGACCTGATGGCAGACCTATTGGACAAAGACATTACTGTCTTAAAGATGCTCAGAGAACTAAAGAAAGACATGGAGAAAGTCAAGATAATGATGTATTGAAAAAATGGAAATATCTTCATCGTGTTACCAGTAGTTGTCCCAGTAAAGCAATTAAAATGCAATTTTGAAAAGTGAGACTTCAGAATATATAACATATAGCCCATATTTACTCTCTATTGACACAACCCTGAAATAACTGGTTAATGCAAAGTTACTGAAGAATATCTAAGGGTAGGATAATTGTTAAAAGAATGAAGATTTGGTGCCATCTTCTGGCAATGTCAGTAAAACCACAGCAATCATCCACAAAACATATCCCTGCAAAAGCCCAAGGATGGGTACCACAGCTAAACAATTATTCTAAGCATTTATATTTTTTAAAATGACCATTTGATAGTTTTCCCCTTTTTTTGCTTCAATTAGTATCTGAAATGCAGATATAAATATAACACACTGAACACTTAAAACATGTTTAACCCAAGCCTTTTCAAAATACCTGAAGTGGTAGACTAGGTGCATGAAATAAAAGCCTAGTGTTTGGGATTTCTAAAACAGTCCTGATTACATATTCTCCTCCTGCTTGTTTTAATCTTGAAATTGCATCACATATTCTAATATATTTCTGTGTAAATTATGTATCTCAGGCTGTTTGCTGTACCCAGAAGAGCTCCAAAATTCTTTATTAGACTATGTGCTCTGATTTGGAGTTTGAAAATGCATTTTGCTATGTGAGCCTGAAATCTGCTTCTCAATCTCTAGTATTTGCTGAGCCCTTAACGTATGCAGAGCTCTGTCGTAGGGCTACTAGGAACAGAAAAAGGAGATACAATGGAAGAATTTAAATGCATTTCCTAAGACTGCTTTCAAAGTATTCAGTTTCAAAATATAATAAAAATCATCAATTACTGAAAAAGACATTTAATGACTGAAAAAGTGCACATTAAATATTCAATAAATATTTGTTGGTTCCTTGTACTATACAAAGCACCTTGCTAGATATGTGGGCATCTGGGAAAAGGACATTCTGGGCAGAGCTGTCCAAGTGCATGATGTGGGAGACACGGAAGTGTAAAATATGGCTGGTACACTTCAAAGCCTTTTCATCTTACTGGAGAAAACGTGTATACACGCAAAACCCTGAAACAACAGTACAGATATCAAATATCAAAATGCTTTTTCATTCAAACTAGCTAATTAGGCAAGCTCTTTTTTTAACTTGTTGAACTAATGATTGACTCTTTAATCTGCAAGCCACATAACCATGATCATAGGTGCAGGCATTCACTGTAGTAAAGGATGACCCTTATACAATGACTCCTACACACCCACACAGTGGAGTACTGAGTACATAAGAAATAGTCAATGAAAAAGAGCTGAATAAGTAAATTCATCTTTGAGTTAGGTTACTAGACACAGTTTGTGTCTCAAGAAATCTACAAGGTTTCTTCTAGGAGGCAATGAAATCTTCTAAGCCAAATTGTTCCTTTCAGCTTCCTGGGAACTCTCAGAACTGTATTGTACATTCAGTTGTAATAATCAGCCCACTACCATGCTGCCTTGTAACAACTACTTCCTCTCCTTTATTCAGGTAGCTTCTACTTTGTTTTTATTTTTAAATTATAGCTAAACTGTCTTATTTTTGAATTATATAATATTTAGTAAGAAATCTCTAATCTTTCTTGAAGCATATGACATATAAATGCTAAATGAATAAATAAAATGTAAAAGACAAATAATAAGGGTCTATTCCCATAACACCCAGGCTAAGTGGCTGATTATGTGACTTTGAGAAAAGAAAGTAATCAGCTTTGGATGTTTCAAGCACACTCAACAAGACATGGTATCTGATTGTGTATGAGGGATAAAGGAGCTGGATTCCTCTCTTTCTCACTCAATCTTTCAACAAAGCCCATCAGAGCCACCTTCAGACTACCTGGAATCTGGTCATTTCTCAATCCCCAAACTTCTACCATTTTCCTTCAAACACCATCATCTCTTTCCCTAGATTATCGCAATAGCTTTTTAACCGACTCCTGCTTCTTTAGTGACCTATTTTCTGGAGTCCATTTTCTACATAGCTGCCGAAAGGATCCTTATAAAACTGAAGGCAGAGCATGTCACTTCTCTACTCAAAACTCTCCAATAACTACTTTCTCACTCAAGTCCCAAAGTCATTATCATGGCCCACGAAGCCTTATGCAGTCAGGGCCTTCCTGCCAATCTGCCTTTCTGCCTCCATGTCCTACTTTTCTTCACCTCCCCTCACAGCATTTCAGCCACACTAACCTTATTGCTGCTTTTCATATACCAAACACACACATAACCACAGAATCTTGGTACTTAGAATTCTCTTGACTTAAAAAATGCTTTTTTCTCAGATACCCATATGACCTACCCTCTCACTTCCTTTAAGTCTTTGCTTAGATGTCCCCTGAAGCCCCCTGATGACCTAAAAATGTAAGCCCCATGCTTGCCACCATATTCACCTTTTCTGCTTTATTTTTCTCCACAATATTTACTTCTATTGTACATCATAGATGGATAGATAGGTGATAGATAACTAAATAGATAGAGACATCTTTTTTTTAATTGACTATTTCACACTAGAATATATGCTCCAAGAGGACAGAGATTTTTAGTTCTTTCTGTTCACCCCACTGCCCAGAACTGTGCCTGGACATAACAGGTATTCAAAAAATGGGTTGAGTAATTGAAGGCAAGGAATGGAGATGTCATTTGTTGATGGGAAAAAGGAAAGGCTACAAGACTTCTTGAAATGGAACAAATGGAACATTCTGGTGGGGATTTTCAGAAGACCCTAGGAAATTTGGTTCTAGGGAAAGGTCATTCAGAAAGAAGTGAAGTCAGTTCATAATGGAAGTGGCAACAGAGTGCTTGTCCTTCAGAATCTGAAGCTCTGGACATGGTTAAATGAGAAATAATTATGATGCGATGAAATACAAATAAAGTAGATAAGAAATACAAATAAAGTAGACAATAATATTGAATTTTGTCAAAATCAGTGTCTCTCTAAACAGTTACAGTAGCTAGTCTGTGTGATTTTGAGAGCAGTTCCAAAAGAGGAATTCTTACAGTTTTAGCAATAGTGAATTTGGGAAGAACTGAGTTAACTGACATGATTCTCTTCCATGTATAAGGTATGTATTGTTTTGCTTATATTAAAAGTAATAGTGCTACTTTTATCAGACCTCATATTTCTTATTCTAGACTTGATTCAAACCACTTACACTGTTCTGCTCTATCACCTCCCAGTAATCATCTTAAGCTTTAAGAATGTCATATACTTTAGCCTCATCCAGCTACCTTACTGATGTGAAAGGAAAAATTTTAACCCTAAACTGATATATAACTCCGTTTTACTGTTTTCTTGCACAGGTTTAATAGTACAGACCCACACAAGGAGATGATTTTCTGTTCACTGGTAAGGACTCAGAAAAGCTGAGTTTAGATGTGGTTCTTCCTCTAATCAAACACTCTGTGACCTAAAACAAGTTATGCTATCATCTCTCCAGATTCATTCCCTCAGTGGAAATTCACATTGAATGCAATGATTTCTATGTTACCTTCCAGTACTGATTTCTGTGATTTCATAATTCATATTCATTTTCCTAATAAATGTATCTATAGATGAAAAAGAATAAAACTAACTTGAAATTTAGAGTTGATAGTGGATCTTATACAATGATCTTCTACCAAGCTTTCCCAGATAAAGTAAGTTCATGTTCATGGTTAAATTTTTCACAATATGGTTCTTTACCTGTTGGGATTATTGCAAGGGATCCAATTCACCTGAGGGTCCGGAATGTCTTCCAAGTATGGGTAGATAGATTCCCTGCTGAAGGCAAAGCTGTAAATTCCATCTTCTGGTGTCACAATGATATGGGCACCCTGTTAAAAATGTGGCTTGATCAAAATATTTCTCAAATAAGCAAACAAAGAGAGGTCTTACAAGGGGAACTGAGTGGCTGAGAAACAAACAGTAGGCTTTTTTTTCTTTCAATTCTTTTGTTTTCTATATTTTTATCATTTATTTTATTGCCCAACCACTTCCATTTTCTAATCCCACAGCCATCATTTCTATGTAACTTTTTCATCCTTGTGTAGCCGTTAATATTTTTCCAGGCTGCTAGCAGTCTTGGCACTCACTGCAGTTGTTAACTATAAACCTAGCTCTTCCGCAAATAAACGGCCTCCCTGACCTTTGGCCGACTGTTGTGCCTGAGTGTGCCAGGGCTGATTCATCACTCACTCCTCCACGCCAGCCTTCCCTCCTCCGTACCCTGCGAATGTGATTCCTGCTTCTCAGAAGGGGGATCAGACACTGTTCCCTGAAGGATGCCAGACCAGGGGACACAACCTGAGCTCACCTGGGTGCCTTCCGTGGGAACATCACCTTAGAAGCTGCTGTGTGGCCTTTGAGGAAATAGTTGGACTAAAGGTGAAAAAGAACCTCAGAATTCTTAATAAGCTTTTAACTCTTTGTATGTAGAAGAATGTATGCTGATAGATATATATCACGTGCATATACCCATGACTTTCATCAGACTTCTTATATCCATCGTCTTTACCTGATCTACGAATAGCTTACTTAAACCATATTCATTCAAACCACACACTTAAACTTAACCCTTCATCCGACTCAAGGACTTACTATGCATTCACATACATGCTTTTGTCTTGCAATGAGAATGAAGTATGAAGAATATAATACATACTGTTAAGTAATTTGCAACTTAAGTTTAATTGTTTTGGTGTGATGAACAAATCTAAAAACCTGCAAACTCTTAAGAACACAGAAGTACTCCCAGGCCACAAACACTCTAAGAATAGCAACCGATCCCTGACCCATTTACCCTCCACCCTCTTCCTGAGGCAGAAAAGAGCAACAAAATTGCTGAATTTGCAGAAAGTTCTCAAAGGTCTGTTGTCACTTAACAATAACCAAGCCACTCTTTTCTAAACGTTACTCTCACTAATAGCAGAGCATAATAGTGCCCTTGCTCTAATAACTGGAGGGAGGGAGGACTCAGATTGTAAAGCAAGTTCTTGGCCACCCTGACCCATATGTCACCCCACGATGTAATTGACCCTGACAGTGATTATGTCTTGTAAGACCCCACCCCTTCCCTACGTAAAAGCCAGCACACCCTAGACATGGTACCTGCTTTGCTGCCAATGTGATTGCTCCCTCCAAAAGATCCAGATTTTGGTTCATCAAGTCCAGTGCCTCTTCATGGGACACTGGTGTCAGGGTAACATTAGGGAAGATCACTGCATGTTCATAAACGGCTGCAATGAAGGTATCCAGGGAGCTGGCTTTCAAGACCCAGAAAAGCAAAATTGCCACATAATCCAGCAACTGAGATGTAATCATGTTGAAGTCCAAAGGCTGGCTGAAAAACAGAGCAAGCCCTGTTATTTATAAAGAGAAAAAAACAATAAACCACGTGATTGCCAGAACTTAGTACTTTAAAAATAAATTACAGAAGCTCACTTTAGGAAAGCATTTTGGTTTTACATAATAGACGGAGATATAAACAGATCTCATGTAACAAATGACCTTCCCTTTTGCAGGAGTTTGCAAGGCTCAAGTAAGAAAATGCATGTGTGTCGTTTGCTAGGGCTGTCCTAATACAGAACCATACACAGGGTGGCCTAACCAACCGAAATTTAGGAGCTGGCAGTTCTGGGGGCTGGAAGTTTCAGAGGAAGGTGTCATCAGAGTTGGTTCCTGCTGATGGCTGTGAGGGGGAGATCTGTTCGTGCCTCTCTCCCTGAATCGGGCTGTCTTCTCCCTGTGTGTCTTCACATCGTATTCTCCCTTGTGCATGTCTGAGTCTGAATTTCCTCTTTCCATAAGGACACTGGTCAATGGATTTAGTGCTCAGCCTGCTTCAGTATGACCTCACCTTAACTAAATACACCTGAAATGATCCTAGTTCCAAATTAGGTTGTATTCTGAAGTAAGGTGGTTAGGACGTAAACAGGAATTTCTGGAATTCTTACCTTTTAAAACTTCAAAATGCAGTGGTATTTATAAATAATTTGAAGAATAAATAACTCTTCAGTTTTGAAATTATGACTACTCTCATCATGAGAATATCTGAGCTTCAGCCTTTGTTCACTTAGTCTCCTCAAAATGGGGAGGCCAGGTCAAATAGAAAAGAATTATTCGTTGTCTATTTCTAAATCATAAATCACTCCCCAGAAGCGTGACTTCTAACAGCGAGCATGTGTTGTCTAACATTTTCCATGGGTCAGGAGTCCAGGGGCAGCTAAGCAGGGGGCCTCTGGCCCAGGGTCTCTTTCACAAGCCCCGTGGTGATGTCAGAGCTTGACTGGGGCAAGAGTCACTTCTAAGCTCTGGGCTCACTCACAGAACAGACGGCAGGCTTCAGGTGCCCATTGGCTGTTGCCCAATAAGTTTATTGCCGTGAAGTCTTCAGACCTCACTGAGAGGAAACTCCCATTATGGCAACTATTTTCCCTCCAGCCAGAGAGCAAGAGACCCCACCCAAGACAGAAGCTACAGCCTTTTAGTAACGTAATCTGGGGAGTGACATCCTATCACTTTTGTTGTGAATGATTTTATTTATTAAATGCAAGTCAGTGCCCTTGATAGGAGGGGATCCCACGAGGGCATGAATGAGACAGGGAGCATCAGGGATCATCTTTGAGGCTGCAGACCCTCCGAGTGATAGAGAAGGGAGTGTGAAGAATGGGAGGGAGAACAAAAGTAAGAAAGAAGGGGAGAGAAGATAGGAAAATAATAAAAAATAGAAAATGGGCTTATGGATTTTGGCAAATTTTGTTTTAACTGTGAATTTGAAAGTAGCTCTTTTGTGCCTTTCCTGTTCACCCGTTTCTGTCCCCCTATAGCCTTAAAAGAACCTAATTATAGGAATGAGATCACTAAGCAGTTGAAACTAACTCCTGACTTATGCTCTCCTGAATGCACACCGTGCCTTGTCTAACCTGTTGACTTTTTTTTTCCTAGATAGAAAGAAGTAAGAATGAAAAATTAAGCAAAGAATGATTAACTCTCTACTTCCCAACAGGCCCCTTAGCAATCCTGCAAGCAGATTAAGAGAGAGTCAGCCAGTCTTTCCCCCAGTGGAGAAGGGTGCAGAACCCAATCTCCTGCCTTGATGATTCACTGAGATTCTTCCCCTCCCTTCCCTTTTTCCCTTTAAAAACGCTCATGACCAGGGAGTGGGATACAGTTCAGTGGTAGAGCACATGCTTAGCATGCTTGAGGTCCTGGGTTTAATTCCCAGTACTCCATTTAAAAAAAAAAAAAATTGTCATGGCTGAGCAGAATCTTTGGAGTTGTTCTCTGGACATGAGTTCACCTTCTCCCCCAGATTGCTGGTTTTTCTGATTAAAGCACCTTGCATCTGTACCTGAGTTCAGTAACAAATTAACTATATTTTTTATATTTATAGAATTAATGTTTATGATTATTCATTTTATTTTCAGATTTCACTTTAAAGCTTGTTTTTATAGCTCAATTTGCAAGTAGGTATGTCTGATTTTTTTTTTAAATTCAGTACTATAGTAAATTTATTCTGTGGCTGCTGAAGTAACCAAGAGGTTGTACTTGTCCAGACCTCCTAAGTCTATAGCAAACCCCAGATCTTGCTTGCTGACCCCCTCTGGGCTTTCCATTCCCAGATGGGTGGGGATACACACACTTCACAAAGATGTTGACCTGAAACAAACAGACTATCAGATATTTCCCCAGCAAAGATGGATTTTTTTTCAGGATCAGCAAAGAATTGCAATTTGAGATCTACAACCATGGTGAGCCTCTGCACAGCAAGGGAAGGACAAGGCTTTAATAGAGAGAAAAAGGAAGTTGGAAAGACTGTAGTAAACATTTGGCTCTGCTACCGTCAAGGGGCATGAGAATTCCCCCTCTGGTCTCCCAAGTCTATTTAATTGAGGTTTCTGTTTATTATTTTTTACAGGGAGATGTAATCATTACATAACAATTTATAAAGGAACCTCTGAAATAAAATTTAAAACTGGAACGGGTCACCAAGAGATAAAAAAATTACTTCTTTGATCTTATTAGAATAAAAATATTAAGTAGAAAGCCCCCACTGGGTTTCCAGTCTCTTATAGCAAGAGCTTGGAAGTCTTCTCTCCCAACTTCCCAACAAGAAAAAACTGAACTGAGAAGCAGTAATTTTTTTAGATACATCGGAGAACTGAAGTCACAGGACAATCACTGCCCCCAAAGTTAGCGAGACAGGCTTACCTGTAGTAGAAGCCCACTGTTGGGGCCAGTACTGGTAGGGTCACTCCAATTGTCATTAACAAATTGCTGAAGGCTCAGTGTGAACAAACTTGAGAGAAAAAAACTGAGGAGTGGAGGAGGTTTTGATATTCAGGGAGCCCTGATACTTTTGTGAGTTTTATTCCAGGATCCCAAATAGGTTCTCTGGGTGAACAATGAAGAAAAAAAACCTTGTGGTTCCAATAGGAAGAAGTGAAATTCTTGCTTTGAAATATGTCCAGACCATTCTGTTCTCTTAACCAAAGCCAGCCTTCAACAGAAACAATGTACTAATGTACAGGAGGGAAGGGAGCAGGGCACAACCACCGTAGGAATGACACAGCAACTGAGAACAGGACATACCGGTTACAACCAAGATGGAAGATTCGACTTCCAGTAGACCTTGAGCCACATGGCACACCCACAGGCACCATGACAGTTCCTAGGCTGACCATAAAAGGTCCAAAAGTGAGTGGGGGCCTGATTCATGGAAATCCCTGCCTCTTCCTCCAGATAATTGTTGGAATAATCCTCCTACTTGTTAGCATATGAAATTACTGAGCTCATAAAAACTAACAACTCTGCACCTCGTAGTCACTCTCTCTTTTGCCTTCTGAGATGGCCTGTTCTCTGTCTATGGAGTGTGTATCTACTTTTACTTTAAACTAAATACTCCCGCACCTCTCAGTCTCTCTCCCTCCTGCCTTTTAAGATGGCCCACATTCCACCTATGGAGTGTGTCCCTCCTAAGCTGCTCTCCCTTCTGAGTGCGACAGACCACACTCTGCCTATGGAGTGTGTATCTCTCTGAATAAACCTGCTTTCCCTTTACTATGCCTTGCTCTTGAATCTTTTCCTGCATGAAGCAAGAAGTATTCTCCAACAACACCAGAGGCTAAGCTTCCTAGGGGATGGGAAAAGCCTGTCTCTAGCCCGCTTAGCCTGCCTGTCCCAACTAAGGGAGAGAGAAAAAGGCTGAGAAACACTTGTGAAGGGCACAGCCCAGGGACCGAAGCCCACTACAAGACAGAGATTTAATCATTGGGCTATGTAAGACTTCCCTCCCCCCGCACTTACTACCACATCAACCTGGCATTTCTGGTCTACTGAGCACATACCAGCAGGGAGAAGGTCTTCAGGTGGACAGTTGCAGTTCATGCAGCAGAATGCCATCCATCAGCTTAAACTGGAGCTGGTGGGACACCGACAGCCTCTCTTATAATGCCTGAGCTGACTCCCCTAATCCCTAATGTTACCCGAAACCTGGGTTTGCCAAAAGACACAATAAAGCCAAAGAGCAGGAGAAGGAAGGATTCTTTTACTTGCAACAGGTAAGAAGAAAGTACGGGATATTTCCCAAAGCAATGTCTCCTCAACAGCAAAACTGGGGAAGTTTTAAGCTAAGGGTGCAATCATATTTATGAAGGGGCTAAAGCAAAGGAGAATTCAGTATAGCACTGGGGCAAAGATTGACAGAGTCCAGGCTCTAGCTGATTGAAGTCATGAGGGTCAGCAAAACTCAGTGTCATCCTGTCTCAGGTTCCAGTTGCTCTGGTGGTTAAGTGCTCAAAGAGATTTGGATCCCACAAAACAGCTCAAGAATGCACTTCCAGCAGATTTTTACCTTTGAAACAAAACTTGGAGTCTTTACTACTGAAATATTGTCTCCGATGTGGTTATCTTCCTGGCCTGGTAATAGCTATTTGTACTTACGTTCTTTTGTTCCCTTAAAACCATTAACTACTGAGATCTGTTGTTCTGCAAGGACAAGTGTTATGGCTGGGCTTAGATCACAAAATGGCTTAGGACTGAAATGGCTTATCTTATGTTAAGAAAGTTACGTCTGGTTCTTTTCTTCTGGGGATCCCCATCCTACCTGCCTACAGGTACACAAAAGAAACAATAAATATAGCACTTAAGGAATTAGACTAATTCCTGCCTCAGCACTGCCACTAGCTTGCTGCCGTACATTAGTTAGTTTATTTCTCTTATCAGTCATCTCCTCAGTTGACCCAACTGATCTGGCAGATTTAAGGGAGCTCAACAAAATATTAATCTCACAGAGTGGTTTTGAGGATGAGATAAGATGAGCATCTGAGGTCATCTGGTGAACTCTGAAGAACCATTTGAATACGTGTGTATATCTGTATGCACACACACATGTGTTTGTACAATATTGTGATTTATAATAAGAAATATATATTTGGCCTTTCTCCCCTTGAGAGCTTTTAAAATCCTTGTCATTTTCTGTGATAAGAGCAATAAAGATCTCCTTTGTTTTGTTATTGAGGTGACTTTTGGAAAGCACCTAAAGATGGCAGCTGGTTGCCAGGAGGACCACGCACGTGATTAGAAGCATGGAATTTTCAGTCTCCCCACCCCTCACCTCCAGAGAGGGGAGAGGAACTAAAGATTGAGTTCAATCACAAATGGTCAATGATTTAATCCATCATGTCTACGTAATGATGGGTTCAGAGAGCTTTCAGGTTTGCGAGCACATGGACATGGTGCGGAGGGGATGCTTCAGGAAGACATTTGAAGCTCAGAGCCTCTTCCCCTACCTCACCCTATGTAGCTCTTCCATCTAGCTGTTCCTGAGTTATATCTTTGTGTCACAAACTGGTAATCAAGTAAGTAAAATGTTTCTCTGAGTTCTGTGAGCAGCTCTAGGAAATTCATGGAACCCAAGGAGAAGGTCCTTGAAACCTCTAGTCTATAGCCAGTTGGTCAGAAGCACAGGTTGAAGGAGAATTAAATGACCACATTTAGGCTAACAGATTGCTTATTCTTATGCTTACCCTTAAAACAGTCAACTGACCTAAGTGACCATTTGCTACTCACAGCTCCAGGCCTATTGTTAAAATAAAGCTATTAACTTTACTGTTTCTGCTTTATTCCAGTAATCGAAATTAATAATCATACTTGTTTCTGAGTTGTTCTCCAGGGAGGAGGTCACCAAACTTTAACCTTACAAAATAGGCTAAATACCAAGAAGACCACTCCTTGGGCACTTATGAGATAAAGAGCTGGAAAAAGTGACAACCGCTGGCTTCTATAGAATTGGTTGCCTGGAGACATCATGACGCCACTCTTAAATCTTATGACAAGAAAATGATTCTGTTGATTGTTACCGATGCTTTATTGTTTAAGCTATGTAGAATTTAATCACCCCACCCCATCCCCAAGGTGGGGTCACAGTTTTGAAGGCACTAGCCTGCTGTGAGTCCCCTTTGCCTGGCTAAATAGTAAAGCTGTCTCTTTTCTTCTAAGCTCCAAGTCCCTGTCTCTGAGTTTCAATTTGGCTTGTCAGGGAAGGGAGCCAATCTTTTGGCAACAAGGTGACCACCTGGGCTTGCTACCAGAGTCTGATGTGGAGAGAGGGCAGTCTTATGGGATCTGACACTATCTTCAGGTAGATAATGCCAGAACCGATTTGAATTGTAGGACTGGTGTCAGAGAATTGCTTGGTGGTGTGGGGAAAAAAAACCAACATCAAAATCAGATGTCAGAATTATAGTTGGTAATCAGAATGTTGCTGAAAAATCAGCTTCTGCACCATGGAAAGCTAATTCATACTTGGAGGCAGAGTTTTAGGAGCAAAGAAAAGAGCAGCTTTGCCCAGCAAAGGGAGTCACAGCAGGGTAATGACTTAAAGACTGTGAGCCCATCTTAGGGTTGGGGTCTTGAGGTTTTACAGAAAAACTAGATGGAACAGAAAAGGTGATAACAATCAGGGCATTTTACAGGGTGCTACCTTCCTCTTAAACTCAATGAATCTTCAGGAGGAACTCCAGAGGGTCTGTCCATTCTTCTGAGATTATCAGCCTATTATCTTCTTCCCGGAGCATAGCCTCTGGGTTAAAGTTATTCTCGGTAAAGAATGAATCAGCAAACAGTTTTGCATCAGGGAAGTCAGTTTGTTAGTTTGCTTTATGCTTCTTTAAGAAGTGGGATCAGAGTCAGAATTGTAGTGTATGTGATGAAAGATTAGAAATCTGTCTCAGTATTGCTACCAAGTATGTACACCTGGCTATTAATACTTAATGGCTGGAACACTGTGTCAATTTCCTTACTGATGTTGATCTGATTGATAAAGTTGTTTACATTACAAGTGAGAAGGAAAAGCCGGGCTGGGCTAACAAGATAACTAACAAATCTAAGTGTAACAAGTGCCAGATTACTGATCTGAGTTCTGCTGGGCTAACTCGTAAATCTAAGTTAATAAGTGTCAGTTTGCTGATTCCCTGATCGTTTTTTTGTTTTTTTTTTTGTTTTGTTTTTTTTGGGTTTTTTTGCTAGCCAGCTGGATTTTCAAAGAGACATATCTGGCCTTGAAATGTTGGTTTGCTGCCTCCCTGCCTCTACTTTTGTAATAATGATGCTGCTAAAGCTGTTCCATGCCTATTGGCCAAATACCCCAAGCTTGTAATTAACCCTATAAAACCTCATGCACACGTCTTGGAGGTGCTCAGAGCTTCGGAGCAGAAGCCCCTCTGAGCCCGCCGGCGTAATAAATCTGAGTACTCCAACCCTCCGAGTGGTGCTTGTTTCTTGGCTGGCCTGTCATTTCCGTAACAGTACTAGAGAAGGGGCAGAGGTCGGCTTATGTAAGATGCACAAGGTAAGGGGTGGTGAGGATGCTGGGGCCACCAGGCATTCATGCAACCTCCAGACAACTGTCTAAGAGAGAGAAGACAGAAGCCTAGAAAGAACCAACCTAGGCCATCAGGGAGGAAGAAACCCACATCCTGCACAAACAGAGGAGTCAGGGGCACAGGTACAATCCTAGAATTTAAGTGTCATAGTCCCTGGGGAAAATTCCAAGAACGATGGAAGCAGAGAGACCAAGGGTATATTCTGCTGCTCAGAGGGTCTCCTGCTTCCTGGAACTGGATTAAATTAAACTGAGTGGAAAGAAACCCCTGGGAAAAGTCTAGGAAGGCAATGGCCATATCTTTTGTGGGGAGAAATGTGTCCCCAAACTCAAAATGATCCTCAACCTCTCCCTCACATTCTAGAGAAACCCACTCACTCTTAGGTGTGTCTCTTCCCAGAGTTAATAAGTGACCAACCAGGAAAAGGACTCAGGGCGCCAGGTCAAGTGACCAAAGGTAATTGGGAGGAATGTGACAGGGTGGCCTTCTCTAAGGAAATTTCTAGTCTGGCACAGGTTACAACAAATCCCTGAGGATGAGGAGGCTTAACCAAGACTGGGTAGATTTTAGGATAGAATAATTTCAGAAGGAAAAAACATGTGATCTGAAGGAGACCATTTATTCTTCTCTCTTTTTAAATTTCCATTCTAAGTACCTAATTTCCATACAAATAGACTATAAGAGTAGAAAAGATAACAGAACAATTTTAATTAGTTAAAAAGCTATACATAATTCCTTTCAAAAATACCCTTGTTTTTTAACTTCCTATATCTTAATTGACTAGGATCAAGTACTGTCTGCATTTTCAACGCTTACCCTATGCATACACAAATGAGAGTTTCAATATTTGCATATTAGAGCAGGATTCTTCCACTTAAATACACATTGCACTTTACGCAGATATACTGACACATACTTAGTGCACCTACATGGAAGATGAATGCAGCATCCAGGCATAAGCTTGTGCTCTATAGGGAATTCGTAAAATGTCAAATGTGGACACCCATCCATTGCTTTTTAAATCTTCTTAAGTTTGTTGCTTCAGCAAATTCATACCATCACTTCTACATAGACACTAAGGGCTCTCTCTTTTTCTTCCCTCTTGTTGCCAGGCTAATCAGGCAAGTGTGGCGGTGAAAAGGATCATTGTCATCACCCGGGTCCCTGCCCTAAGTGCGGAGGGTCCCTCTCAAACACTCTTCCATACAGGGCCAGAACCAAGACAGGCAAAGGGGTTCGTCCTCGGCTCTGCAGACGTCCATCTCTTGAAACCTGATCAAAGAAAGCAAAGGATGAATTCCAATGCAGAGTTGATGTCCAGCCCAGAGGACTTCTCTGACAATATCAGTCTAAAAATAGCATGAAATAGTCAAAAGCACATAAAACGTGGTGTCAAAAGACCTCTGTTTCAGATCTAAAGGTCTAATATCAGAAGGACTTTGAATGAACATGCAGCAAATAAATCTGTTGCACTGGAGGTTAAGATAATGTATGAAAAAGAGTTCTTTTAACTCAAGAAACACTATGCAAAGTATCAATTATTACTATCATAATTATAACTTCTCAGAATAATACATCCATGAAATAAGTTGAAGATGCATTATTTAATGTATTGAACTTGGACCTGCTCCACCATGCAAATAAAGGGAACATTGGTTATTGGCCATCATCGGCAATCAGTGTTTTTATTTTAATTCCTCCATAACCTGCTTGTTGCCTTGGATCTCAAACTCATATTTAGGTAGAAAAATAAACCCCAAATCCTCATCACAGACTGAAGACAATCTAGAATCACAACTTTTCTTCCATATCATAGTTTCTTTAAAGTGTTCTTATATGTTACCTTCCCCCCCAGGAAAAACAAACAAACAAACAAACAAATAAAGTGTTTTTGTATGATGTGAACCACAATACTGCAATACGGTCTCATTATCTCAAAGATTTTCATTATGCCAGTCTATGCAATCTGGTCAAAGGAATTTATCCTCCTGAAAACCTCCTACCTTATAATGTGTTTCAGAGGCAAGCTGACTCCCACTAAGAAGGATCTGTGGGAAAACATAACTTGTTCCAAATGTGCCACTGAGGGAGAATTCCTCAAACTTGGTAAAAACTGACCCCACAGGCTCCCCACAAGTTCTCAGTTCAGTGGTTTGACACTTCAGTAACGTGCATATCTATGTAGGAAAAGAAGAGAAGTGGTCAGAAATCTTGGAAATATTTTCTTGGCTAAAATACACAATTTCAAGGAATAGAGGAATATTTGCTAGGTTGCCTCTTAAGCAGATTTTTCTTTAATTTCAGATCATCACCTATTAGTGAATCCTAAAATTAATTTAGTGTGTCAAGATTAACTCTTTTTTTTTTTAACGAAGCAAAATGCAATAGACAAGAATTTTCAAAATCAGAGTGCCTTGGACATAATTAGAACTATTTCTAATTCTGATTTGAATTATTTTATAAAATGTTTCAGTTAGGTATTTCTTTTAACTCAGTCATACATCTTAGATACAGTGAGTTATGATGGGAAATGAACTTCTTGCTCTGGACTCTAGTTGAAGACAGTTTGAAAACCACAGCTCTAAAGTAACCTGACAGAAAAAGAGAATACATGGGAGTTTCAGCTTTTTAAACTTGAACTCAGTCTACTAAGAACTAATCAATCTGCTTCATGTTTTCACTTTGCAGCCAAGGGCACTAATTTTGTCCTCGCTAAGACTGAACAAATAATAAAGTGTTCTGGGGGGAACAGTTCAGTGAAAAATGTAATACTATTCCAAATAACTGAATCCAGCACAATTCTTAAAGAAATGCAATGATGACCTAGAGGGGGGAAAAAAACTAGTTAAAAAAAAAAAAAAAACTAAACTCTAACCAATTTGAGTGTTTCTACCTGTAAGTAATACTGGCCTTCTACTGTGTGCAGTCCGTCAAAAGCACCAAGTGCATACACCTCATCTGTTCGCTTCTCAAACATTCTGTAAGTTAAGTGACAGCACAGGTCTTTCTGACAAACTGTATAATTTCCTGCATTTCTCTTCAGCTCGGTGAAGGTGAACTCATCAAAATAAATCATCCCTGGAAAATTCAACTGCTCAGATGAGAATGGCTTGACAGCTCTGGCATATGCACTCCAGTCAACAGCTGCAGGGGAGATGGTTTCTCTTCGAGGCCAGGACTTCAGTTCTGAGAGCATCAGCTGGCCACTCTCTGTTTCCATGTCATAGTGATACACCTTGACGGCGTCTGGTGCGTAGATTCCGCTCCCTAAGGGTGACATAAAGAAACACAAAGATTACTTCCAAAGTTTGCATGGTGACAAATTAATAGAATCTTTCCTGTAACAAATGAAATATAAAATGATGACAACATAAGCCTTTTCAAGATAAGTAAGGAGGTAGC
Organism: Camelus bactrianus; assembly: GCF_048773025.1. Lineage (NCBI taxonomy): Eukaryota > Metazoa > Chordata > Mammalia > Artiodactyla > Camelidae > Camelus > Camelus bactrianus. The sequence continues at coordinate 27,461,673 of NC_133546.1, read as the reverse complement.
TCTCACCTTGGCCTAAATCCCAATTTGACTCTGCTTCCCCAAAGGGGACTGCTGGCACTGAAACCATTATTTGACTTGGATGGCTTATTTCATTTACTTAAGCTCCCTTTTCTTTAGCCAACTTAACAACAAACTAGAAAATTTCCCAAATAGGAAGAATAATTTTAGCTCCCCATGGACCTCTCTAAATTATTTATGTTTGAGATTCTTCATCTGTATCAAAGAACAAGAAAGCAGTCAGGAGGGGAGCCTGCTTTACATTGAACATATCCTTTACACATAAAAGATAAACTCTAAAAACCTGATTAAGTCTAAAGTGATTTTATCATCTCAACAGCAATATTTATTTCAATATTACTAATGGATGTTGGCTACAACGTTCCTTAGATCTGGCTTTGTTTTTTATTAATGTCACTTGGCTTCTCTCTAATTCCAATTTTCCCTCATGTGAAATTGAGAATATAATGTTTGCCTCCTTCTTTATCCACAGGAATAATGTTCCTTAAATAGAAATTCATATAGAAATCCACGTTACTATTCATTTTGTGGCATTAGAGTTAATAAAAGAATCATTAAAGAAAAGCATGGCTTGAAAAGATACCTACACCACAATGTTCACAGTGGCATTATATACAATAGCCAAGACATGGAAGCAACCTAAATGTCTGTCAACAGATGATTGGATAAAGAAGTTGTGGTATATATACACAATGGAATACTACTCAGCCATAAAAAAGAATTGAGTAATGCAATTTGTAGCAACATGGATGGACCTGGAGATTGTCATACTAAGTAAAGTAAGGCAGAAAGAGAAAAAAATACTATATGATATCACTTATATGTGGAATCTAAAACAATGACACAAATGAACTTACAAAACAAACTTTACAAAACAAACAGACCCACAGACGTAGAAAACAAACTTATTATTACCGGGGGAAGGAGAGTGTGGAAGGATAAATTGGGATTTGGGGATTTTCAGAAACTGGCTATTATATATAAAATAGATAAACAAGTTCCTACTGTATACCACAGGGAACTATATTCAATAGCTTGTAATAGCCTATAATGAAAAAGAGTATGAAAAGGAATATATATACATGTATAACTGAATCACTATGCTATACACCAGAAATTAACACAACTTTGTAAACTGACTATATTTCAATTTAAAAAAAAAAAGAAGAAGAAAGAAAGTAAAGCACACTTAATGATTGAAGCTGTCCCAAGAGTGTGGCTGCCACTTGGGGCAGCCTGGTGGGAGGTACCTGTCATGTGCATGCTGGTGTTGTGGGTGTTTGCAGCGAGCAGGTTGACTCCCATGGCTCGAGCCCACGCTGAGTGGAAGGGGACAGCCGAGAGGAGGGGCAGCGTATTGTACCAGGCCGTGGGGTAGACAATGCTGTCAACTTGAAACTCCTCCACCACCACCACAGCCGGCTCATGGGAAAAAATGTCAAAGCAAGTGAAAATGCCAAACTTCCCAAAAGGAGTGTTGAAAGTCACAAATTCTGGATCTTTGGGGAAATCAAATTGAATTTCAGGTGCAAAAAGATTGTACTGTTAACAAAAGCAAAGAATAGGAAAATGAGTAAGAAAACTGACAAATAGAAGTGATCAATACCCGTAAAATCTTTTTTCCCATGTATGTTGATGTGCGTATTTAAAATTGTTACACATAAACTTGTGTAAATCATACCCAATATACTTCAGTCTGTAAGTTTCTTTACTGTGATATTAATCAAACACTTCATTTTCCCACAACCAATGAATCAACCGATGAGATCATATATAGAAATTATATTTAAAAGGGGACTATTTCTGTCTTAAAGTCACAGGTTGAAATTTTGAACCTCACAAGTCTCAGATGCTTTTCTACTGTATTCTTTAAATGTCAGCAGCACTGCCCCTGTGAAGGTCTAACACATTAATCAAATAAACTTGGTCATATCTCCCCCTGGTATTGCTAGGTTTATATAAGTGAAGTACATTTAAAATCAATTTAAACAATGCAATAGCTAAACTTTGTTAATTAGGAAGCCATTAACAATTTTTTTCAGCCTGATTATTACTCCTAAACTCCACTTACCCTGGGCTCAGGAGTACAGTGTTATGCTTTGCTCAGGTTTTTATTTGCCCTGATGTGTGCCTAAGTGTTCAGACAACATTCCTTCCTCACCCCTCCCCAGTGAGGATCCCAAGCTCCTCCGCCCTCCACTTAGGTGGCAGCCCATTCCTCATCCCCAGGTGACAGACTCAAAGAGAGCATGTGGCCTCCGTTCCTGGGAGTCAAGGAATGAAAAGGCCTTTGCACAGTTTCTAGGGAAGAGAAATTCAGTCTTCTTCCGGATTTTGTTGCTGTAAGGATGGGTGCTCTGTGACCAGCAGCTGTGTGGCTTCTAAAAGGACAGTCAGCCTAAGAAAAACCTGTAACAAAGAGCTAAGACCTAGAGGGGTGATGACATCTTTGGGGCCTCAGAGGGACAGACTGCATCAGAAATCAGAGCTGCCCTTTCTATGATTTATATTTTCTCAGGTATCTAAGCATAGAAATTCTGTGGGGGTTTTTTTTCAAGCCAGTTCCAGTTGGGGGTTTTCTATCATTGTCATCACAAACATCCTAATGGAATGAGTGACCAAAGCTTGGTACCAAACGTTAACAAGTTAGGCCCAAAAAACTAACTCTTGTTAAATCATGTGATGAAACAGAGCATTTCCCCCTTCTTTCTCAAGGAATATTAAAATCCTTATGGGGTTACTAGGGTGATTAGCACATCTGTTTTAATATTCTGCCATATTTAATGTTCTGCCATTTTATGACTCACTCAAATTCAAAACCCTTATATGCAACCAAAGTAAATTAAATCCCCTTTTCAACTAAATGTAGTAATTAAGAAATGCTTTCAGAACAGTTCTCTCACCAACATTCAACAGACAAGTGTACGTATTTATCACAAACAAAAGAATTAAGTCAAGCTCAGCTAAGGCACATGTAATTCTCACCTTATGGTAGCGCGCCACCAGCCTTCCCTCAGAATCGAACACCACATCAGTGTTGTATTGGTAATGACCGTCAGGGGGACACTGAGGGTCACTGGCATTGCATGGCTTCTTGTCCCCAATATTTGCCACGACGTAGATGGTGTTGTTCTTAGCCAGGCAGCTGAGTCTTTCTTGTACTGGGGTGTGGCCAAACCTAATTCAGTAGACATTGCCTTGAACTTAACATGCATTAGTGATTTTTGAACTTCCAAAGTGATACTTTGTTTGCCCATTACCTATGACACGACCATCGTTGGTTAAGAATCAACAGAAAATTATATTTTTCTCCAGATATATGCCCAGAAGTGGAGTTGCTGGATCATATCATAACTCTATTCTTAGTTTTTTAAGGAACCTCCATACTGTCCTTCATCGTGGCTACAACAATTTGCATTCCCACCAACAGTGTAGGAGGGTTCCCTTTTCTCCACACCCTCTCTAGCATTTATCATTTGTGGACTTTTTAATGATGGCCATTCTGACCAGTGTGAGGTGATACCTCACTGTAGTTTTGATTTGCATGTCTCTAACAATTAACGATGTTGACTATCTTTTCATGTGCTTGTTGGCCATCTGGATGTCTTCTTTGGAGAGATGTTTATTTAGGTCTTTTGCCCATTTTCTTGATTGGGTTTCTTGGGGATGATTTGGGAGTTCAAAATTGGGGAGTGATGGAAATGTTAGATATCTTGATTGTGGTGGTGGTTTAACAGGTGTATACACCTATCAAAATTCATCAAATTGTACATCTGAAATACGTGTGGTTTACTGTACAGAAATTATACCACAATAAAGTTGTTTTAAAAAAAAGAATCAACAGAAAAGATTTCAAAACTCACATGCAATACAATCTTCATCTTTATAAAAGCTGGTTATTTTTATGTTCTAGACTCCAGATTGTGGTGCAATACTGAAGCACAGAAATGATGGAGGAGGAAGAGGAGAAAGAAGAGAAGCAACACTTTCTCTTATGAGATGCTCCCAGGAAGGCAAATGAAGGGCTTGACATTCAACAGACTCTTCCAGTTGGGAGGACCTTTTCCATAATCCAAGCCACAGTCCTCCCAGGAGTCAGTAAATAGTTGGTCCCATACAGATCATCTACAGAGAACAAATGCCGCCTTGGGTACTGGAAATGTTTTTTAAAATTAAAGAAAAATATCATTTCACTATGCTGCCTCAGAGCCCTTGTCTGTCAATGCAACACGATGGCTTCCCTTCTACCGTAGAAGACCCATGTGAGAAACCCGGAGAAAAATACAGACTAGGAAGTTGCTTTTTAGTCATGCCCAAACCATCCAAATTGGAGATATTTATCCTAGAAATAAAAAGAGATTGAGGTAGGGAACAAGGTGGGACGATAGCTGGCTTTAAATATTTGAAAGACTAATTTGAAGATGAGTCGTGTTTATGAATATACAACAGAGGCAGTATAAACAGCAAAGCAAGTTATCGAGAGGTTTTGGTGGAAAATAAGATTAGTATTTCTAAAAATCAGAATATGCTAAGAAGTGGATTCACTAGTTACTGGAAATTTCAGGTATAATATGGTGTTTCCAGGCACTGCGAGTCTGTTCCATTAGCACGGCTCGATGGAAATGGCCGTGTTTGAATTCCAGCCATGCTAATTACCAACTGTGAGACCTTAAGCCCCCTTTTCTTCCTCATATTTAAAATGGGAATTGTTATACCTGCTCCATAAATTGAATGAGATAATGTGCATAGTGCACCATATACAGATTCTGGAACCAAGTAGATGCTCAGTAAATAATGGCCATTATGAATTTTGTAACTATAGCAGCCCAGGACACTGATGACTTGATTGCTCTTAGAGAGCCTTCAGGATCTACATTGGTCTCTCAGCCCTCTGCAATCGATGTTGAGTTAATCTTTTAATAGAAAGACACATTTGTGATGATTGCTTCAGACCCCTTCTTTTATTTTACCTTCAGGAAAAACAGTCATATTGTCAGCATTCCTATTCATTAAGACCTTTAATAAAACTATCTTATATTTTATTTTGTTTTTCCTTTTTGGCTAATTAATTGGGACACTTCAATGTTCCCTGTTAGTTCTTCATGGGGAAAGCCCAGAAAAGCACGAGATGCATCAGTACACTGAATGATAGCATTTAAACACAGAGGGATGACCATGTGATCTTTTATTACCATTTTAGGGATAAATGTTGCTAGGGAAGAAGTGGAGGCTTTATTTACCAATATTGCCATTGTATTAAACACTGGATTTCTCCTTTCTACAACACAGAGCTGAAAGCTTGCCATTCGAGTAAGTGTCTGCAAGACTCAGTATTGTTAAAGTTTCATCAGTCACCTACCTTCCCTACTTAACACGATTCGTTGGAGACCAATTATCAGGCTTCAGGACATCTTTCCCCTAGGAAACTCAGTTTTATCAGCGTAGGAAAATAGAGTGTATTTTAGTATAAGCTTCCTGAATTACTGCAAATAATGAGCGCTTCCTGCTCTGGGAAAACCTCCATAATCAAATAGACCTTGAATCAGCGTGGTTACTGTAAACACAGATTATGCAACATTCAGAGAATATTCTTCCGCAGGGGAAAATCCCAAGGGAGACTTGACTCACATAGTAGAGCTCCTATGCTGCAATACTCCAGTCAATTTCAAATGGTCAGTGTCATTAAAGAAGTTCCTCCTGTCGTGCCCTAGATGACAGTTCTGAACAGATGTATGCTAATTTCAAAGTAGCAAATTAAATAACTTGATTTTTGTCACTTAAAGGAATAATAAATGAACTATTTTAAAAGGTAAATACACCTAAAATAATTTATTTTCATAAAGCTTTCTTATGTTTATAAAAATTTTTAAAGAAAGCTATGCCTAAATCACAGCTATAATCAATTACTAAAATTTCTTGAAGGACAAGAAAACAAGAGTTCATGTCTAGCTCCTTCTGTAAAAAAAAATAATAATAATAATAATAGCTAAATTGGAGAGGACAAATAGTGTACAGATTCTATGTGTACTACTTCACTTGACATTCATGTCCACTCTGTAAAGGGAAGCAGGAGAGGAAATTTTACTATGCCTGCTTTACACATAGAGAAACAGAGATGTCAAGTGTTTAGGTTGTCTGCCCCACATCACTCAGCCAGGAAGTGGTAGAATGTGGTCTCAGAAAAGTGCCTCCTTTTTCAAGTTCTATGCAATTTCCATTCACCACACTGAGTACAGCACATGCCAGTATGAAAGTCCTCTGGAAACATAAACCCATTCATCTTTTTACCATCCCTACAAGGGAGGCAGATGTTCATGGGTGAACCAACTTACTTATATTTGGGAATATAAGTCCTAGATATCACAACTTTCTCACTTTGTTGAAACTCAATTATGCACATCTATTATAAAAACTGTGTGTATACATACTATTAATTAAAGAAAACTACAATAAATAACCAACCAAACATCATCATCTCAAGTCATTTACCAAACAGGAGGCATGCCAGATGGTACGCATTTGAAGAATTAAAGGGGTCTATGTCCAATGGCATGGACTGATTATTTGTCAGGAAGAATACTAGTCAAGCTTACTGAATTTGCCATTTTACAATATCACAAATTTTGTTTAAAGGTCAAAGGGTCACAAAGACCTAAATAGACATTTCTCCAAAGAAGACATACAGATAGCCAATAGGCACATGAAAGGATGCTCAACATCACTAATTATCAGGTAAATGCAGATGAAAACTGCAATGAGGTATCACCTCACACCAGTCAGAATAGCCACCATTTAAAAGTCCACAAAAGATAAATGCCAGAGAGGTTGTGGAGAAAAGGGAACATTCCTACACTGTTAATGGGAATGTAGTTTTGTGTAGCTACTGTGGAGCTAAAAAACTAAAATAGACTTACCATATGATCCAGCAATCCCACTCTTGGGCATTTATCTGGAGGAAACTCTACTTCAAAAAGATGCATGCACCCCAATGTTCATAACAGCACTACTTACAAAGCTGAGACAGGGAAGCAACCTAAATGTCCATCAACAGATGATTGAATAAAGAAGATGTGGTATACATATAGAGTGGAATACTACTCAGCCATAAAAAAGAATGAAAATAATGCCATATGCAGCAACCTGGATGGACTTAGAGATTATCATACTAAGTGAAGTAAATCAGACAGAGAAAGAGAAATACCATGTGATATCACTTATATGTGGAATCTAAAAAATGACATAAATGAATCTATTTACAAAGCAGAAATAGACTCACAGACATAGAAAATAAACTTATAGTTACCAAAGGGGAAACAGGGGAGGGATAAATTAGAAGTTTGGGATTAGCAGATACAAACTACTATATATAAAATAGATAAACAAGGTCCTACTGTATAGCACAGGGAACTATATTCAATATCTTGTAATAAACTTTAATGAAAAAGAACATATGTATGTTCAACTGAATTACTATGCTGTACACCAGAAACTTACACAACATTGTAAATCAACTCTACGTCAAATAAAAAAAAATCAAAAGGTCATGACATTACCTCTGGGGGTCTCTACATGGAATCCAGTTCACTTCAGGGTCTGGGATATCCTCCAGATAGGGATAAATGGTCTCTCTTGTGAAGACCCAGCCATAAATTCCATCTTCTGGGGTCACGATGATATGTGCGCCCTGCTCAAAACAAGTAGGAGCAAAAAAATTTCTCCTAAATTCCAAACATTCACATTCTTAGCACGTTTCAAATTTTCTTTCCAATATCCCAGTCAAGGTCAAAAGGCAATACCTTCCTGGCTGCCAATTTAATTGCTTTCTCTAAAACATCAATGTTCTTGTTCATCAGGAGCAAAGTTTCTTCTTTTGACACAGGTGTTTCTGTTCTGTTTGGTAAAATAACAGCATGTTCATATACTGCTGCAATGAAAGTGTCCAGCGCACTGACACTCAGGACCAAGAGGACCAAAACTGCCACATATTTTGGGAAATATGATATAATCATAGCTAAAGTTGAGTGTACTTTGAGAAAACAAACTCAGATTTTTTATATTTTGTATCACTGGAAAAACTTTTATGTTAAAAAATCTGTCTGTCTGCTACCAGTTATTTATACTTTCTCATGAATCTATTACACAACACAGGGTTGAGAAAGGATGTTGTGTAAGCCGTACCTAATCAGGTTGACTCAAGTATGCTGTGCTGTTGTTGGCATTGTTCAGAGGTCCACCCAACTCTAAAATTAATGAGCCAACCGGTTAAATCCACCTCATTCCTAAACACACTGGCTGTTGAACTTCTTCTTTTAATAAAATGTATTTTCCTGGTAGTTCAGTAGTTCCACTAATAGGGCCAATGTGGGATCATTGTAGTAGGAGCTGTTACCCCAAAAGGGGAGGCAAAAAGCCTAGGAAAGAGAAGAATTCAGATGGGAGACAAAAGCATTGTGTAGCAAAAGATTTTAAAGATTTTATTAGCAAAGCAAAAGTACACTTCCAAGAGCAGAAGGCAGGCTGACCCAAGGGAGCATAGTAGTGGTTTCTGTTTGTCCCTTCTCTTATACCCTTGCTTAGAGGTGGTCTCTTGGTTGACGGCTCTTGCCCCTGGAGTGCTTAGTCACGTCCATCCCCTTTTGCTCATGTCCTTACCCATGATGCCCACAGAAAAAACCCATGGAGGTGGGGGTGGGGGGCAAAACCACAATGCTAATTACATTACGATGAGCACTGGGTCATGTCCAGTTAGGTCCGTGTGGATACCTAGCAGTCCCAGAGGTCAGGTTCTAATCGGTTTCTTGCTGGCACTCATTTAGAGAAGATAAAGCCTCTTATGCCGAAAGCAGGCATATCACCATCTTCTGGACCATCCTCCCTCTCCTCCACCTTATCTGTCCAGTGCCCCCACTTATCCAAATGCCTAACAAAGCTATCATAACAACAGTTTGTGAAAACTTACATATTTGGCTGTGACAGATAAAACAGGGTCTAAGCAAGTCCTGGTTTTAATAAGGCTCACAAAATGGAAAGAGAGAACATTTATATACATGGTAATGACTGGGCTCACTGTTCATGACCAGTGGCCCCCAGTGTCTGCATCTTAAGATGCTATCAGCAGAAACCACAGTTGCCAGTTTTTCTTGGAAAGACTGCCTATAGTCTGAAATACTGGAACTTTACCTGAACAGTGTGTAAAACATAGATGCTAACATGGATGATGATGGTGAGTGTCCACCAGGTCGAGTTCCTGGGCCTCTCTGAAATCCAGCTGATGCTAAGGAGTTTATGTGCAGAAAACCAAGAAGCTAGGCTTCAGGGCCATACAGTACAGATTCTTCATCATAATAAAATCTGCTCATTTTTCAAGTGACGCCCTCTTCCATAAATATTTATACTAGTACATCACCCAAAATCTAATTTTCAGAAGATTGTTTCCTTGTGCCTTGTCTGATATAAGGAAACTGGTAGATTTTGGAATATTTGTGTCTTTTTTTTTTTTTTTTTTTTTTGGTTAGTAGGTTTGGGTCTATAATTTAAAAAACACTTAATCCTAGTAACCTTTTTCCATTATCTGAATATGCCTTCCTTCTCCCAGGCCCCCTGGTGAGACTCCATGTGTCCTTATGCCCTGAAATGATATTCAGCAGACATAAATTCATTTCAAAAAAAAATATATGAGGACAAGATGAGACCTGTGTAAGAGATGAATTGCTTTGTAATGAAAAGGAACTTACTTCCATATGTCAAGTTGAAATTCTACCTGTCATTTTGGTTGACCTGACTCTGAATAGAATCAAAAAGAAACAAGGGAATTTCCCTTCTCTCTCTGTAGTTCCAGGAAGTGTACCAAGTTCTTATTATGTTGAAATCGATGGAAACATGCACTGAATACTTCATAACCAAATGTGGTTAGTAAAGCCTTTGCCTCATATGCATGTAAGGAATAGGGGTTGTGGATGCAAATTATTCAAACTAGCTTTTAATTTAAACATTCAAGTAGATAACTTGAATGACAATTTGAAATTATTGTGGGATTAGAAAGTTTAGAGTCCGAAGTGTTATATTAAAACAAATGTAATTCTGCTTTTAAATACGTAAGGCACAAATTTTAAAGGAAAGCAGGGCTACTAGAATAAATTCTCTAAGAGTTCGTCAGCCCTTCCCAGGTCTTTAGTTCCAATATCCATTATAAAATCTGCTCTCCATTTCCATTGTCAGAGTCCTGACTCTGCAGCCAAGAATTACTCTTACAGGCTCTCTATCAGCCTTTCTGATCTTATACCCCCCAACCTAACCTTCAGGCAATATTGCAAACCATTAAGTTCCCTTAACCCTGGCTCTCATTAACTAAAATGCTTCTCCTGTGTATATCAAATCAAGGCAGACAATCAGAGCCCTCTCCCACTTGGTCTCATCTTATCTTTCCTGTTTAGCTAAGACCACACTATTTATTGTATTTTAATACACTCACTACTGCTCTGATCCTGGATTGATTCCTCACTAAATCCTGCCCCTCCAGCTCAACTTTCTCACCTCTCCAGTCCTTGTTGCTGTTCACTTCTCTGAACCCTGAATGCACTTATGGTCAGTAGCCACACCGTCAATCAGTTTTGATTCCTTCTCCTACTGTCTTGCCCCCATAGCAGATCCTTTTCTACTTCATACCTTTAACTACCTTCTATGAACTGATAACTATTGTGTCTCTACCTTTAGCTCAAAATTCTCTCCTGAATTGCAGAGGTGTTTATCCAACTAAGTGGACTTGTACAAGCTCCTACAAAGCATCAGTCCATTTGCCATTTTCCGTACCTATCGACACCACCTCCTCTCCTCCCACTGTGAATGACTGTTCATGCCTCTCTCTAAGTCTGTCCCCTGTCTTTGTCCGCCAGATCCCAAAGACATTGCTGTAAAAATTCTTCTCTCCCATTCCTTATCATCAATTTTTCTTTGTCTGTTGGGTTAATTCCATCAGTATACAAACACCCTGCTTTATCTCCTATCTTAAAAACAAAACAAAACAAAACACCCTCAATCTGACATCCCTTGCTGTTCCTGCCTCATTTCTCTGCTCCATTTTACAACAAAATTCTTTTACATTGTTGTGTATTCTCTCTGTCTTAATTCTTTTCCTCCCATCGGGATTTTGCCCCCATGACATCACTTCCTTGCCAAGGTCACCACTGATCTCCATATTACTAAATCAGTTGGTCAGTTCTCAAGCCCAACTTAGTTGACATGTTGGCAGCATTCAACACAGCTGCCACTACCTCATTCTCGATGTGCTTTCTTCCCCCACAATCTCCTGGTTTTCCTCCTTCTTCTTTCTTGGTTTTTATATGTATTTACTTCTGGAGATTTGTTGTATTTTGTTTTGTGTGTGTGTGTGTGTGTGAGCTTCACATTTTTTTCTAGTTCCTTCTTATCACCCCTGACCTCTTAACATCGTTTTCCTTGGAGCCCAACTCAGAAATCTTCTGTCCTATGTGTGCTCACCCCCTAGGTGGTTTCATCTATTTCATGCCTTTAAACACCATTTACATGCTAATGACTCAGAGATTTACATCGCTAGCTCAGACCTCTCCTCTGAACTTCAGGCTCCTGCGTCCCAAAGATTTTGTCTGCTCAAAATCTCCAGTTGGATATATAAAGTCCTATCAAGTCAACATGAACAGAACTGAGATTTTGACCCTTCCCTCCCAAAGTTCCTGCCGTCAGTCCTTCAGATCTCAGCTAATGGCCTCTTTAAACTTCCAGCTGTTCAGGCCAAAGCCCTTGGAGTTATCCCAACTTCTGTCTTTGTCTCTCACTCTACACATGTTTAATCAGGTCTCTCACTACTGCAGCTGTGGTCTAAGCCTCTGGCCTGGATTATTCCAATAGTCTATTACCTGGTTCTGGTACCACGACTTCTACTTTTGCACCACAGTAGTCACAGTCACAGTGATCCTATTAAAATGTAAAACTAGTTGTGTCAATCTGCTCAAAAACTTTCAATGGCATCCGACTTCATTCAGAGTAAAGAGCCAAGTTCTTGCAACGCCTGCAAGACCTTCAGTGATCCAGCCTTCTGTTACTTCTAACATCAACTCCTAGTAATTTCCCCCTTGCTCACTTGGCTCCAGTTATATTGGCCTCCTTCTTGTTGTTTCTCAAGCTTTTGTCCAGGTGCTATTCTGCCACCACTACCCAGGGGAGATTATTAAAATTGTCTCCTATGTGACTACCCAGCATTTAGAATTTTCCCTTCTTCTCCATCTTCCAAACCACTATCAAAGTAATTTTTTAAAACTATTTAGTTCATTATGATACTTGACTCTAAAATCCTTAATGTGTCTTTTAGCTTCAGGATAAAATCCAGACTTCATTTGTGCTTCAACAACCTGGCCCTTGCCTATCTTTCTGGCCTCATATTTTTCATCGTCTCTCCTAACCTTTCCTCCTTTACCCTCAGCCTGCCTCAATACATTGGGCTCCGCTTGCAGAATACTATTCTTTCATGTCTTTGCACGCATGACTAACTCTACCTAGAATGCTCTGCTTGACTTACCCAACTGGTCTTTGAAAACTCTCTTGTTTTGCAAGATGAAACTGACTCATTCTGGTCTTTATATTGATCATGGCATTATCACACTCTGTGACATTTATTCCAAGTGTTAGATGAGATGCTTGGAAATTCACAGCACAGTGGGAGGCACATTCTACTTGCTCAGCATTTGATTACTGTGGTAACAAGTGATAATGATGATGCTGATGCTTTGTCTCCGCTTATAGACTGAGATTCTTAGAAAACAAGTTTTGTTTTATTCATTATCACCATCCAGCATAAGACCTTCCCGACCAGTGGTAGGAATATAAAAAGTTGTTGGACTTCTTAGGAATTCTACAAGAATTCTTGGAGAAGCTTTATTTATAACATGAAATAATATTAATGTTAAGTATAATAAATAAACAGCCCAAGGGAAGGAGGGTAATAGCTCAGTCGTAGAGAGCGTGCTTAGCAGGCACAAGGTCCTAGTTCAATCACCAGTACCTCCATTTAAAAAAAAAGTAAATAATCCAAAAGTGAAAAAAAAAAAAGCCTAAGTTTCCATTGAGCTGGACTAAACCACAAAAACAAATCCAGGGACAAAGACTGCTGAAAATGATGACTCAAAGTCATCTACTATTACCTTTTGGTTTAGCTTGTTACTGAGGAACCGCATAAGTCCCACAAGGTAAGTGTTCAAGATCAAAGATAAAAGTGGCCACAAAGCCTGTGTTCTCACCCAGGTGCACCTAAAGTTTATGGTTTTAGCAGCCCTCTTGTAGTGAAGAACATGGCAGGTCAGGGGAAGTCAGACAACAGGCCTGCTTCTTTTTTTCACTGATGGTGGGATAAGAGGCCACGACAACATGCCTGGGACCACCACTGCACCACCTTTGAACGCTTCCGCATTTTGCTCGTTACTACATCATCAGGCTTACCTAAGATTTCATCCTAGCAGTTTCGGTTCATGCTCACTATATCCCTCAGTAGGGGAGAGGACAAATGAAAGTTGTTTTATCCATTGTCTCAGGCAAGAAGCAACCAGGAAAACAGAAATCCATATCAGTTATTTTAAGAGAATTTAACATAGGGATTTGGTTAAACAGGTATTTGATGAATGAAGGACAAAAATGGAACACTGGAGTAACACAGACGTACAACTGCAGAAAGCTGCTACCACTCCTAGTACTTGCGAACAATGGGAAGAGGAGCGTATCCCTCTAGCGCCCTTTATTCACACAACCTAATAAAGAGCCAAGTGGCAAAGGAGAGCTATGTCTAGTTCCAGCCTCATCATCACAATGAATACAGAAAGGTGGGTTTGGAGCTTAGAGATAACAGCTGAATAACTGGCACATTCATATAACTGTACACTGTACACCAGAGAAAGTGCATAAAATAGAGCGATGCTTATTTGCCTGGATTAAGCTCACAATTTCTCATATTAAAAAATAAGAAACATGCAGAGAATGGTATGTTTAATTTGATGCCATATATACAAAGTTTTAAGAGATGCAAAATAATACTAAGATATTTATGTACATATGTAATAAACTACCAAAGAGTCATGAGAATGATCTAGAAAAATCTTAGGATAAAGATTTCCTCTAATAAAAGCAAACAGGGTAAGGAGAAGAATGCAATTGGAAGGAAATACAGAAGGTGTCCAGTCTATTCGTGACAACTCATGCCTAAACTGGGCAATGGGTATATATGCTTTCATTCCACTTTCTCATCTTTTCTAATATATTTGGATTCCTTTCAAATCAGTGAGATGTTTAGTCAATGAATTGGTTCCTGGCCACGATGCATGATTTAGGAGTTACTAGTAAGGCACACACCTGCCCTTCAACTACACACTTGCTACTTCTATTTTCATATAGTCAAGAGCATATATATACTGGATATCTCCCAGCAGGAGTAAATTATAAGCAATTGCTTTTATGTTATGTCCAAATGACAGTGCTCTCACTAATTCACTGATATGCTCTAGACATCACTAAGATACTTAAATTTGAATTCATACATGGCCATATAGGAGGCATGATCTGGTCAATGAAAGATTTTCATCTCATTCAGTAGGATCTGTAGAACTATCATGACCCAAATACAAACAGACACTCATTCTGGGAACTCATTCTCCCTTTTTTTAGAAATTTTTTTTGGTTCATTCTGCACCTTTGTTTCAGGCACTGGGATACACATTAGAAACACATCAAGGGAAATAAGCATGATTTCTGTCCTTGAGAAGCTCGTTGCAGTGGTAAATACATCAAATGGGATATTTCTATCATGGTGTACAGTGTTCCACAGGAGCACAAAGGTAGTTATTTTCCATTTGTCTGTGTATAGTAATGGGTGTTGGATAAGTGCCAGGTTATTGAGTGAGTGGGACTTAGGCAAATAATTAGTTAATAAATAGTTCTCTACTTATGAATTGTATCAACCTTTGGGAACTTACCTTGCCCTGAACTTCAGTGTCCTCATCTGTAAAGTGAATTTACTAGAACTCATCAATGCTATGAAGGTTATAAGAATTTATAATGGGTGTCTTGCAGAAATAACTCATTTTAGGCTTCATATTCTTTGCTTTAACATCTACCATTTCCTGTATTTTTAATTAAATCTTAAATTTCTGTAGCTCTGGCTTTTCAGTTCTAGCAAATGGAACCTTACTTATAATTCTGAAGTTGCTACAGTAGACTTCTTAATTATTACTTAACAGAAGGGCAGGCTAAATGCAGGTGGGTGGGTGATGCAAGTCAAACCAAAAAAACACTTGATATGTATTTTATGTAAATTCTGATGCCAAAAATACTAAATTCCTGTCGTATAATTGTACGTGCGTGTCCTTATAAAGTTGTCTATAAAAACCCTAATTTCAGCCTTCTGGAATTCAAATATTTTATGTTTGTTATTTCTGCTCCTGAGTTCTAAAGCTTTTTTGGCTCACTGGTCATCATGGGTAACTGTATTCAAATTTGCGCTTCTAATTCTGGAGGATATGTAAACTACCATTTTTCCTTATCATAAAAAAGAGTATCAGCCTCCTTCTTTTGCCTCGTTTCTCTTTGTTTATAAAGGGTTAAAAAAAAAATCGGTGACTGTTAGAAACCTCATCTTCAAACAGTATTTGTGAGATCCTGAAAATCAGCAATCTCATAAAATGTTCTTATTATTTATTATGCATTTATTTAAAAGATTAAAATTATAATGTAAAATGAGCTTAGCATAAGAATTCCTAGTCTCCAGCTCATGGATTGAACCTCAAGAGTTCAACAAGAATAAATGAAGGGTCTAATTTTTTTTTAAATTAACATCTGAGATAAAAAATAAAAAGTACATAAGAGGAACAGGGGAGCAAAGGCTTCCAACTCATAACTGATCAAAGGTATCACCAAGACTGTTCGATTTGTATTTACAGAAGATGTCACAAGATTCTTTTTTAGGGGGGGGTAGATAATTAGATTTTTTTAAATTTATTTATTTTAACAGAGGCACTGGGAATTGAACCCAGGGCCTCGTGCATGCTAAGCACACACTCTGCCACTGAGCTCTACTCACTCCCACAAGATTCTAGAAGACAGGTACGTTGATGTCACTCAGTTCATTCCTATTATTTTTCTCCCTTGACTTATTCTCAAGTGGGGTGGAAATTCTGTATCAGAATTATTGAAATATCTTCTTTCCTACTCTAAGTACTACTTCATGTCTTCAGATCTGGTAAGTCAAGAAGTCCTCTTCACAGTTATTACTGTTTCTACATCTAAATGTCTTTTCAAGAATGCTTTTGGGGGATGGGGGTATAGCTCAGTGGTGGAGCTCCTGCTTAGCATGCACAAGGTCCTGGGTTCAATCCCAAGTACCTTCACTGGGAAAAAAAAAAAAAAGAATGCCTTTGTTAGAGTATCTGTGTGTGGCTGCATGTGTGAGTGTGTGTACCTGTGTTCTAAGCATATTTACTTCAGCAGGCATCAGGCCTAAGATGCCATCATCTATGAAATATCTAGGAGAGATGGTCAGAATGGAGTTAGAGAAGGTAAATGGAATTTACGAAAGAGGTCAAAACAGAAAAAATGTCACTGGAAATCACTTATGTATATGTTTGAGTTGACAACATGAGGGTGGGTCAGAATGCAAAGAAAGAATAAAAAAGTAGAAAGTAGAGGCAGTGATCACGGCAGAGTAGGCGGATATATCACAGAATTACTAGACTAGATCATATCACAGGGGCGATGTCACCGAGAGCCAAGAGAATGCGCAGACAGTGTCCCAGGACCTAGTGCCTGGAACATGGTATGAGTTAAAGAACCAAGGACCGAGAGGTGCGCCAAGGGAAAGCTGAAGCTAAAGGAACAGTTTTGTAACACAGAAGCCTGTGACTGGAAAATTGTAATAGTGCATTTCAGAAAAAAACCTGGCAAAAGCCAGGGTAGGTGGAAACCAGGGCCTTGTTTACTCCCTCCAGACCTACAGGAGACTCAAAAACTCACATGAAATTTCAAGGTGAGACAGGAAGATGTTTATCAAAGAAACTGGGTTCTGACCCAAGATTCTTTACAAACAAGAGCTACTCCCTCAGGTGCATTTCCCTGAATCAAGGCCAAGTCAAACTACGCTTGAGTTGTTCAGCAAAATAAAACGTGTGTGTGAAAATCACTGGACAAGAGATGAGTTAAAACGTTGTGATGTGAACAATTTTTTACCACTGAGTTAAATATTCTTTATTTTCCTTAGGACTTGCTGCTTTTTGGTTTTTAGTTTTGTTTTTTGTTTTTAATGAACTGAAGCACAGCTGACAGGTCTGAGTGTGAGTCAGGGGAAGAACTGTCCTTTAGCAGGCAGGCGGTGTGCTGGTCCTGGAACGCCCCCTGCTTATCGAGACCTATGCGGGGCTGATGTCCTTTGTCAACAACGAGGCCAAGCTGGGCTGCTCCATGGCCCGTGGCAAGGTTGGCTTCTAGGTGCCCTGCTCGGGCCCGTCCTGGGGAGCCGGGCAGACGGGACTTGGGGCCTCGGGGCAGCTCCCCTGCTGCTGGCAGGCTCGGGGCCCTCACCTAGGGGTCTGGATGTGATTGGCGGAGTCAAATGAACTGTATACTTCAGCCGGATATTGGACGTCTGGGAACGGGAGCTACAGGCAAAACAAGGTGAATCGGGCCGTCCCTGTCCTGGCCAGTGTCCGTTTCCTAGAACCTCATTTTTCCTGTTTGTCCTGGTGTCTCCATCCAGCTTCCTGCCGTCTTCCCACCCCAGCCCCCAAGCATGTTAGTGATAAACATTGGTGATCCCACTAGGACCCCCCTGCCGGCACCTCAGCTGCGTAGACGATCACACCCAGGGAGGTATCAAGTTCCCCAGTGCCTGTAGTTGCAAATATGTTTATAGTTGGTGTCAAATTTTGTATCTGGAGATTTAATCCATCTTCTTCAAGCGAATACAAAAGAAGCCAGCAGAGGTGAGCTCAGCAAGAGAGCCTGCCTTTCAGCTCCTGAATGAGCAGTTGCTTTTGTGTAAATATGTGTTTGACCTAAAGTCACACTTTTTCTAAAATTAATCTACATTGTGTTAATAATACTCACAATATCTTCCCCAGGCCCAAAAAGGTTTGCAGAAAATCATTTTAAAACCAGTTATTAGTTTGAAAGAGTGAAAAAAAAAAGAACTGTCCCTTAGAATCTATGAGGAGATCCTTGCTTGTATCTCCCTCACACCAGTGGTTTAGAGTCAGGAGTTGATTGTCAGTCAACACTGAAACTTCTGGAAGTGAACTGTCATTGCCCAAGAGTCATGGTATATATTGCAAAACCATTGCATAATGTCTCACTTCTTCAAGAGAAACCTGGCAAATCTGAAGTGTTTCATATTTTATGAAGAGATAAAAGAACACACAATTTTGATGATTATGTGATTTGGACTATTTACATACATGTACATTCATCACCACTGAAAAACAGACTATTCAATGTTGAAAATAGTGTTACCATGAACAGTCATGGTCTTTGTGTTGTGGGGTTTGTGTCTGTTAAGCTTCACCACAGCCTTCAGGTAGGACTGTTTGGGGCTATGGAGTCCCTGGGCCAGGTACCTGGACTAGCCGTCATTTCTTCTAGGATGTCTCAAAACAACTTTCATCATTAATATAAAGTTCAACCTTGGGGTTTATGTTTCCAGTGAAACTCCGTTGAGTTTATGTTTCCATCTGATTAGAAAGTAAAGTCCACCGCCTCCCACCTCCACACCCCCTGCTTATTAGCACAGAAAACTAGGTGAGTTCAAATCATCTTTAATGTCAAATGGAATTCACAATTCACTCTCAGTTCCCGTTATTACTGCTCTCTTCAAAGGCCACTGCTATATTTACAACGTCTGTGAAGCTCTTCCCTCTGCTCTCACTCACACACACAGGTACACACAAAGTTACACAGCAAATAAGGTTGGAGCTAGGATTTAATCCTCATCTACCTGACCCAATCATCATCAATTACACCATTATACCATACTGCATTATTTCAGCGTTGCCACAAAAGAGGCAAAATTACCATAACACTTAAAAATAATCCTTGATTAGAAAAAATACACATATTTGGAAATCATTGGTCTATACTATTGAGCTGGCCATTCAAAGTTTCTTGGTAAACTTGGGAACCTGTTGAACACATTTCACAATCATATATTGGTACAATGCAGCGGTGAATGTGGTAAAGCAATGTCTTATACCATCACAGTATTTTGTAAAGCTATGATCATTAATGATGTGAATATTAACAGGTAAGTTGTTGCTGCGTTGCTGGTCCCACCTGAGATGGAGAGTGCGTCTTTAGTGTACCACCTCCCAAACAGTGACACTGTTAGGATAGGCTCAGATAATCCATTCTTGTTTACCAAACGCCCATCATTTAGAACCTAAAGAAAATGTGGGAAAAGTATAGTCAACTTGATTGAAATATACATTACAAGTAGACTCATGATTTTGAAACCGCCCTAGATAATATGGTTGATCAAGTAGGTTGCTAGGTAAGGGGGTTGGGGGTTGGGAATCTGGAGAATAGGTAGGAAAGGTAAGGGACAGCTGTTTTATATGTAATGAAGACTGGAATCATTCCAGAAGGTGCAATAATTGAATTTCAACAATGAAATGTAACCTTAATGAAAAGTCAGAAATCATCAGTAGCAAAGATTTCTGAAGTCCAATTATGTGCAAGATAACCAGGAGCCCGAGGAGTACAAATAACACCCTTTCCTCACGAAGCTTAAAGGTTAATGGTGAAACTGAGCAGACCTTCCTGCACTCCCTTCTCTCACTTCCTTGAATTAGCCCCAGACACTTTCAACTCACCTAGACTTATTTTTGCCAGTGTAGCCAACTTTTAACTGCTGGATTTCAGTTCCAGACCCCTTACTTCAGATCTGATCATGATTTTCTCTAGTTGGCATTTAAGCTTTTATTCCAGCCTCAATTTGCTCATGAGATTCTGCCTAACTGGGTTCTATGGCAGCCAAGGATTCCCATTCTCTGAGTTTCCCAGCCTTAAGGATACAGCAGATGTTAAACTGTTGTCCCAGAATCAAATACTTCCATAAGGATGACATATTTCAATGTAACACTACAGGCAGACACAGACGTAGGACCATGGCAATCTACAATTTTAAAGATTTCCTTGCTTGATGCCTTGGATTAATTAGCCTAGATCTTATTTTTCTTTTATTAAAAAAATGCAGTGATTTCACTTTAGTTACTGAAACTCCACCACTGTTTGCCACAGTTCAGTGAAGACATGAACGTCCAAATTTGTGGAGAATGTGTGTGTGTGTGTGTGTGTGTGTTTCTGTGCCATGTACTAACTAGGATATGAACCCGCAGAAGCTTAATTTTAATTTGAGATCAGTTTAATTTGTGGATTAATTGATTATGGCCACTGTGATTTGTGAAATAAATATCGGATTTTCTGTTTGTCTCCACACGTGACAAAAAGAAATTAAAAATCTGTGAGTAAATATTCTTCAACGAATGGTGCCTCAGGCACCGAGGTTCTAGGTATCTTACTGTGTTATTCCAACAAAGTGTCATCACTTTAGAATTAGTTGCTATAAATTACAAAAGTGGCCAAAAAATTTCTCCCTTTTTTATCCAAACCCACAGCAGTATGATTTCACAGTTCTTCCCATTGAGAGTTCCGCATCATTTATTACTCCACCCTTTGAATCTACATTAGTCATGCGACTGGCTTTGGTGGTTGAGACATTTGCAAACATGGTGCAAGCAGAGACTTGAAATGAACTTGTTTATTGTGTCTTTCCCTATTTGTGCTCTTGGACTCCCTTATCTAACATGTGTACAAGCCCTGCTTGCTGGAAGGTGAGGGACCACAGACAGAGAATGGCCCCAATCTCCCAGCTCATCACAAACCAACCAGCCCCAACTCACCCACCTGCTAGCAGCAGATGCATGTATGAATCCAGCCAAGATCAACCAAGCCCCTTCTAGTCTAGAAGAACAACCTAGCTACACTCAGTTCACATTGCCAACCACAAAATCAGGGCTAAAGAAATGGTTATTGTGTAAAGCCGTGAAGTTTTACGGAAGTTTGCTACACAGCAAAAGTTAACAGATACAGCTGTCATAGCCTGTTTTACGTAACTTCAGACCAGATAAAATGAAAACACTCTTAAAATTCTCCTACCTCAAATTTTCCAGGTGCCAGATGGATATTAGTAAGTAGCACTTCAGGAAAAACATACTCTGTTCCAAATGTGCCACTTAGGGAGAACATTTCAAATCTTGTCAGAGCAGTTTCTACTGGCTGTCCACAAGTCGTCAAGTTAGTAGATTTGCATTTCACCAGGGTGCATACCTGTGTGGAACAGGTGCAGATAAAATGCAATGCCTGGAATCTAAGTAACTTGTACTAGAACAGTTGACTCAGTTTATAACCATAGCAAAGTAAATATTTTTCTCCATTTGATAAAGGGATTTGGATCATGTTTCTTTTAATTACCTGCTTTGTTGGAAACGGCAAATGATTAAGAACCAACCCTCATTTCCTGGATAACTAATGGATTGAAAGAAGCCAGGTTAAAACTAGGTTTGTAATAAGAAAGAAAAAAATCTGACTCCATATTAATTGTTTCTTTTACTTTATCCTTTGAATTCTATTGCTTTTGCTACACGTTAATCACTAAAGGGATGTTGCCTATAAGCTTAATTTACACATAATGGCCCATCTCTGGGAACCCTGCCCCATAGGAACTAAACATTAAGCTAAAATACCTTTGTTTAGCTCACAGGAAACATCCTGACCAGGCCCACCTGTGAATGGCTGCAGGAAAGAAGAAATGAATGCATCCCCTCCAGAGTCTGATTGAAACCAGGACTTTACCCCCTCCCCTTTTAGTATTAAAAAAAAAGCCTGAATTTTCCCTCAAGGAAGGTGGTTTTTTGGGAACAATGCATGGAGTCCTGCCAAGAAAAAGCACTTAGTTCCGGGGGACAAATATGAAAAGTTAACCCTGGAATTTACTGGCACCTAAATATTCCCCTTCACTTGAGCTGAGATTACCTGCCAATATTCACTTCTCCTTCGGCCATGAAGTCCTGTAAAAGCTCCTAGCACATACACTTCATTCTCCTCTTTTCCCAGCATTCTGTAGCTTAAATGACAGCAGAGCTCTTTTTGACAGACTGTCAGGTTTCCTGCATTTTCAAAGAGCTCTGTGAAGTTGAACTCATCCCGGGAAATAAATCCCCCAAAAGTGTGCTTCTGTACTGGGAATGGTTTGATGGTTGTGGCATAGGCGCTCCAATTCACGGCTGTTGGGTAGGTCGGAGAGATTCGGGGATGTGAGTCCACCTCTGCAAGGAGAAGCTTTCCCAACTCTGTTTCCTTATCATAATAATAGACCTTGGGAGAGTGTGGTGCATAGATACCGCTGCCTGAGAACAAAAGACAAGAATTTAGAAAACAAACAAACCAACCCAACACTGCCAATTTCCGCATCAGAATTGGGCATGTGGTCATGTCACAAGGTTAGTCATGATAAGACAGCACAAAGGCACTGAACACCTGAGTACTTCCCTGTCCTCTACTGGAGGAGATTCAAATATATGATCAGTGGTCTCATTTCAAATAAGCTTTGAATAAAATACAATACAATATGTTAGCATTATGGAAAGTTAAGCCAAATATTAAAATCTTTGAATTCAGGAGGTCCTGAAATGTAGGGAAGGTAATGCAAATTTTTCCCCTATCCTTCACTGTGGTGGTTTTCAAATAGATCCAAAAATTCTTCAACACTCCTCTCTCCAATGGGTAGATCTAATTCCTTTCTCCCTGAGTGTGGGCTTGACTTAGTGACATACGGCACAAATAGAATATGGTAGAAGTGATAGTTTGTGACTAGTCATAAAGGGCAATGCATATTTCCTCTCTCTTTCTCTCTCATCACTTGCTCTGGGGGAGGCCAGCTGCCATGCAGTGAAGAAACATCACACAACCCTGTGGAGAGATCCGTGTGGCAAGAAATGAGGGTCTCTTGCTAACAGAGGGAATAACCACATGAGTGAGCCATCCTGGAAGTGGAAGCAGACCTGCCAGCCCCAGTCAAGCCTTCACATGACTGTTAGCTCAGCCAAAAACTTGATGTACCCGAAAGAGATGGCCTGAGCCAGAACTACGCAGCTAAGGCACTCCCTCATTCCTGACCAACACCAGCTGTGAGATAATAAATGTTTGCTGTTTTAAGCCACTTTCACATTTTAGAGTAATTTGTTAGACAGTGACGTGTCAATAATGCACTCCTCTGCCTTCACCCATTGTAGAGCACATCTCGTTCAGTTTCCTGCTTAGCCACCTACTAGCTGGCGGCCTTTGGCAAGTTACTTGTGCTTTTTGTGTCTCAGTTTTCTGCAAATTGGAATGAAAATACTCAGCCCATACATAGAGTTGTGAGGATAAATGAAATAATACACACAAAAGTCTAAACACAGCCATAGCTGTTATAATCTAGCACTAGCTATTGTATGTGTGTGTGTGTGTGTGTGTGTGTGTGTGAGAAAGGATACAAACATAGTGAGAATTCCCAACAAAGAACAAAAAATTTCAAGTCATATCTGAAACATTAGTTTCTCTGCATTTAGAAACATGATTGGCATACCTCATCTGGTCATGAATTACCTGTCATTCTTAGGCTGACGTGATGTGTGTTGGCCACCAAAAGATTAACTCCCATGCCCATAGCCCAGGCTGAATGGAATTCAATAGCTGTCAAAAGGGGCAAAACATTCATCCACGCTGTGGGAAACAATACGGTGTCCACCTGGAAATCTTTCACCAGGGTCACAGCAGGATCATGGAAGAGTATATCGAAGCACGTGAAAATGCCAAACCTTCCGAAGGTGGTGTTGAAAGTCACCACCTCTGGCTTTTCAGGGACATCAAACTGAGGCTCAGAGTAGAGGTGGTACTGTAACAAATGCACAGGATAAAACCAGGAAAGGCTTGTTTATTGAAGAGATGACTCATGAAAACCCTCCGAGGTTAGTAATTTTGAGATTTGGCTATGCTCAACAGCAGGGATTCTATAGATGGTGGATGCATCTGGTGGTTGGAAGTTAATTTCCAAGGAAAACAGAGAAAAATAGTGTCTGTCTGTCTGTCTGTCTCTCTCCATCCCACCCTCCCTCTCTCAATTAGGAGCCAATTACCACCTCATAAATCCCAAATACTACGTGCTTCTTGAAATATGAAGACATACATCATTCTTCTTCGAGTCCCTGATACATAGAAACATAATAGATGCTCAATAAATACCAGTTAATCTGATGAGAGATGCCATCTCCCTCCCTGCAGTGATCCATCCAAAGTAATCTCAGGGACTCTTACCTAGCTTTCAAAATTGTTGTTGAAAATAAATGTTTTATTTAATTCTCTCTGATTCCTTGGAGGTAAACTTGAGAAACTAACCTAGTCTAATATAATAATCAGGGTCAACAGCTTAATGAAATGATTTGCAAAGTAGGAAAGGCAAAGGGTTGGGAGCAATACTATTAAAACATTTCTCTCAGCTAGTGAGGGGGGAGGATATGGTTCACTATAGAGTGTGTGCTTAGCATGCAAGAGGTCCTGGGTTCAATCCCTAGTACTTCCATCAATCAATCAATCAATCAATCAATCAATCCTAATTACCTTCCCTCACCACCCCCAAAAAGACAAAACCAACTAAAATTTCTCTCTCAGTTTATTTTCTACTTAAACATTTCAAAAGAATTTGAAATCTACTGGCATTTTAAGAACTGATAAACAAAAACACTCTTATCAGATCCACATGGGTCACAAACTGTTCCAAGGTACCCTGAAGGAACAGTGAGAGCATCTCAATTTAAGATGACCTAGGTCGTCACTAGCTCACCCACATCTGTGACCTGTGCCACCCTGCACTTTATCGGGCCTGGTTAAGTGGATTGACCAACTATGCTACCAGGTTAACTAGATCAATATTTACAGAATGGAAGAGTAGCTTGAAATGATTCTTGCAAAGAGAGTGCCTTAAAAAATGATACCACTTCGAAAACAAGAAAATGGAAGCCCTGACATTAAACACAGCATTCACCCCCCTCGCAGCAGGCTCTACTTCACACACACAGCCCCTCTTACCTTATGGTAACGTGCCACCAGCTTTCCCTGTGTATCATACACTACGTTGGTGTTGTATTGGTAATAGCCACTAGGAGGGCACGTGGAGCCCCTGGAATTACATGGCTTTTTGTCCCCAATATTCGCCAAGACATAGATAGAGTTGTTCTTGGCCAGGCAGCTGAGTCTTACTTGTACTGGTGTGTGACCAAATCTAAATCAAA
Source organism: Camelus bactrianus (assembly GCF_048773025.1). NCBI lineage: Eukaryota > Metazoa > Chordata > Mammalia > Artiodactyla > Camelidae > Camelus > Camelus bactrianus. Next base: position 27,436,270 of record NC_133546.1, on the reverse strand, counting down.
TTTTAATGAAGACATGTCAGTAAGTCAGACAGAGGAAGACAAACACTATATGATCTCACTTATATATGGAATCTAAAAAAGTCAAACTTGCAGAAACACAAACTAGAATGGCGGTTACCAAGGCCTGGAGTTTGGGGGCTGGGGAGGGTTTGTTCAAGGGTACAAACTTGCAACTAAGAGATAAATGAGTCCCAGAGATTGAATGTATAGCAGTGATTATAGTCAACAATACTGTATCCTAAACTTCAAAGCACATATAAAATGAGATCTTAATTGTTCTCACACAATAAAGGAATGGCAATTATGTGACATGATAGAGATGCTATTTAGAAGTCACAAATTATACTTAAACTTGAAGTTTTTTCCACATCTTTTCTACTGCTGCAGCAATTCGTTATTCACTCTCCTGCATTAACGGTGGTCACCTCTCTACCGGATCATTCCATCAACGTGCAAGTATGCTCTAGTACTTCTCATCTTTAAAAAAATAAAAAATAAAAACCTCTCTTGACTCCACATGCCCCTCTAATTTATGCTCCATACCTCAGGTCCCTTTTAAAGTAAAGCAAAACTTCCTGAAAGAGCTGGCCATCTTGCTACCCTCAGCCCATCCTCTCCCTTTCTCTTTTGAAGCACTAGGATCAGGTTTCATTTCTTACCATCCCACCCGACAACTCTTACCAATGCCGATGATGACATCCGCATCTTGCCTGGTCTCATCCTACTTACCTGCGGCATCCACACAGTTAATTACATCCTCCTCCCAGAAACACTTCACCTTGCTCATTGGACCCCACCCTCTCATTCTCCTCCTCACTGGGTGCTTTCCTTCACCGCCTTTTCAGGTTCCTCCTCATCTCCTCTGATTGTAAACATTGGAATTTCCTACAGCTCAAGCCTTAAAGCTTTCCTCTTCTCTAACTCACTTCATAGGTAAACTCATCATGGTGTTAAAAAAAACCATCTATATGCAGACTCCTGACTTTCTATCTCCAGCTCTGACCTCGCCTTTCATGCCAGATTTGTATACGCAACTGCAAAGGTGATATATCCACTTGGATATCTAAAGGGCAACTCAAACTTCAGATGCACAAAATTGATCCCCTGAGTTCCATCCCAGACTTGCTAGTCCTTCTGCACTCCTGAATCAAAGCAGTACCCTATGTGGGCTTCCCAAGACAGACCACCCCACATCTTCTGCCTGCCTCTTGTTTGTAGAAAAGCTTTAGTCTCTTAGGCACTCCCTGAGTCGCAAAAGGCTGGCTCAAGAGTTAATGATTATAAGAATGTAAACACATAGCAACAAAAAATAACAGTTGGATCAGGAGAACTTGTAATAATTTAAACAATAGATCAGTCATGTAGCAGAATCACAGAATCTGTTGTTCCTCCCTGAACTACATAGATAATAATGTCTGACGCACTCCTGAGTTGTTTTGCAGATACTGACCCACTGACCCCAGATGGAAGAAGTCAACTGCATGATGACCATGAGTACAAGCTCCCAGATCAGGTGGAGCCTGAAGATTGATGATTTAACCCCTGTGACATCACCATGCAACCTCACTGTCAACCAGAGAATTGTGCAAGAGCTGGACATGTACCCTGTGACACTCTCCCTCACCTTGCCTTAAAAACCCTTCCCTGAAATCCATCAGGGAATTCAAGTCTTTTGAGCATTAGCCACCCATTCTCCTTGCTGAGCCTTATAATAAATGCTACATTTTTCTTCACCACAACCCAGTGTCAGTAGATTGGCTTCGCTGCATGTGGGTGAGCAGACCCAAGTTTAGTTCGGTAACACTCCCTTATGTCTGTAAATGGCAATTCCATGCCTCCAATTGCTCAAGCTTATAACTTGGGAGTCACTCTTGATGCTTGTCTTTCTCTCATAACCCCAAACATAATCTGGCAACAAATCCTGTCACCTTGACATCTGAACAGATCTATAATCTGGCCACTTCTTACCACCTCCATCTCTTTCATCCTGGTTCTAGTCCTCACCAGCTCTAACCAGGATGATTACAATAGCTTCCTAATGGTCTCCCTGCCTTGCCTTCAAGACCCTACGTGATCTATACCACCCCACAACGTGGCACCTTCTGACCTTATCTTTCAGTTTCCCTCCCTGGCCAACACACAAAGCCATACTCACTCAAAGCTCCATAATCAACCTAAATAAAAGAATAAAACAATAGATCAAACACATCATCTCACCCAAGCATCCCTTCCCCCAACTCTTATCCCCAAAGGACATTCTATATAATGAGTGAGTTTGTTTACATCTATCTTCTCCCACTAGAATATTCATAAGCCATGGGGAGGGCAAAAACTTTGTTTTATTAGGTGCTATATCCCATATATTCTTAGTATCTGGCACACAGTCGATGCTCAGAAAAGAATCATTAAATGAATTAAATGTGACTCTATTGGGTGACAATGCAAGCCCATTTTCTGTCCAGATGTGTTCCTTCTAGCTTAGAGTCATGAGAGAGGTATTTACTAACCATATAGGATAAACCTCTCCCCCACCCATCGCTAGTTTCCACAGCTACTATGACATTTAACTAACCCATAAATTTGCAACCTTTGTTGTTTTTAACAGGAAATCCAGAACTTAATCTTACTGTAAGATGACAAACAAATGGGTTGTCCCAATTCTCAAAACCTCTAGGTAGAGCAAATGTCCAGCTATTGCCTCTCTTCTGCACACACAAAAAAAGGTTCTTACAAACACGACTGAAAGCATTAAGCTCAGAACAGGAAGGATCAGAAGATGAAACTGTTGTCTGTCGTGTAACCCGATACTCTCCTCCTTGTGTAGTTAGTCTCTCTGGAGCTAAGAAAAGCCATTTTCTGAGAACCCTTATATCAACTTCAAGACACAGAATGAGTGTGAGTGAGAGACTTTTTACTGCAAGTATACAAGTGTGCAATCTGTACCTCAATACTTCATCTTAGCAGATGGTAGGATTTATATATTTACACACACACATATATACACACATATATTTAAATATTTTATATTAGAAAGTTTCTAGATTATTTTTTCCCAGGAAAATTAGTTTCATGAGCCTAAGAAAATGTACAGTTTCAAAGCATAAAGTCTCATGATCCACCAGAAGGTACGTTGTGAGGTCTTTCTGCCTGGGACACAGATTCTGGAGCAGAGAGACTCCATGAAATCAAAATATGGTGCCTTCAATAGAGACCTTGGAATATCTTTCAATTACAATGTACTGTTCACTTCAGAAATTAATTTACTACTTATTTCCATCAGATCCTCTTCCCCTTAGTTTCTAATCCTAGTAACAAATGTCTTACTTATACATTTTGTCTAAATTTTATATTCAATTATAAATAATTGTTAAATGGTATCTAAGTGTAATTTTTTAATCTAATGGGTGCCAAGGGATATATAGCAATACCAAGCACCACATGCATGATCATTCAGGATTTATCATTTTGCTGTGGTGAACATGCACATTTTAGAGAATCACAGCACCTTCACACAAACAATTAGGATCCTAAGATACCTGTGGGGTTGTTGACATGGAATCCAGTTCACCTGAGGGTCTGGGATATACTCAAGATAAGGGAAAATGGTTTCCCGGGTAAATTTCCAGCCATAAATGGCATCTTCAGGAGTCACAATAATTTGAGCACCCTGTTCAAAACAAGTTAAAACAAAATTATTTCACTGTGTATATTGACAATTCACCACCCCAGTCTTCCACCAGCTTTCATGCCCCTCTCATAAATGATGATGAGCAGAAATAAAAGCATACCTGCTCAGCTGCCTGCTTAATTGCTTTCTCCAGAATATCCATATTCTTGTTCATGAGGAGCAAGGCATCATCCTGAGAAACAGGTGTTTCTGTGTTATTTGGCAAAATGACAGCATGTTCATACACTGCAGCTCTAAAAGTATCCAGAGCACTGACATGCAGGATAATTTGGGCAAAAACTGCCACGGAGGCTTGAAAAGAGGAAGGGATCATGGCCAAGGTCAAGTGACTTCTGAAAGTGAAAGTAACATTCATGTAGTATTTCTAGAGAGAGGAACATTTATGTAATATATGACTGCCAGCTCTTATTTTGTAATCTTATAAATATTATGCCTGACCACTTTGGAGGGAAAAAAAAATTTCAGTTCCATGAATGCAGTCAAATAGTACTACAAGGATTGTACAGCATGTACTATTGATAAGATTCAACATCAAATTTCAAAAAAACACACAACTGAAATATAGTACAATTGTACCCTTTTCTTAGTAGACAGAAAGTAGCAACTAAATTAACTCTCATGTGAAAAATCAGAATGCAACAAATTTGATTTATTAAATTACAAAAAGTAGGTAATTTTTTTTTCTGTTCTGTTGAATGATCTACATCATGTTTATTTTTAGAAGAGGAGAAAATTTCAAAAATATTTACTGCTAGGAGAATGCACTAAGACAATACTATGAAAAAAATTCACCCAGATCAACCCTTTGACTTACCTGTTAAAGCCTATGAACATACACTCCATAAACACAAGACTTTGTGTCTGGTTGGCACGTTGCTGCATCCTCAGTGCCCAAAGTACCCGTATTTCAGATACTGTTCCCTAGTGTTTGGCCAGAGGAGGAATCACGAACTTCTACTTAGGGGGCCACAGCCCTTAGGGAACTAAGCTTTCTTCCTCCCTCACTCCCTCCCCTTCCCTCCCTCCCTTCCTACTTTCCTTCCTTTCTTTGGAAATAGATGCAAAGGAAGAGGAAGAAATATCTCAGGATAGTGATCATAAAGCCCATCTCTGTTATAACCCAGTTAAGGTATAATTTTCATTTTTGTTGGAGGAAAATAACCACATAAATGAGTTGTTTCTTTTTAAAACACATACATTATGTGACCTCTGATAACCTCTTCAGACATCCGTATTCTCCCTTCCCCTGTCCTGATCTTAGCACACGTGGGTTTAGTTTTTTGTTTTTGTTTTTTGTTTTTAATCTGGGTCTCTTGGTAAAGTTCGTTTGAATACTTTTAGACAGAGTAGAAGAGTAGAAACAAATAAATAACATTCTTCAATGTTTTCCCTCATACTGAGATAAAATTCTTGACATGGACGAGGTCTAAGGGCTATAAACAAGGTCTACTCATACTTCCTCACTCCTGATTCTAGAATCTTCCCCTGATACCAAGACATCACGCACATTTCTGAGCTCTGGTTCAATGTCTGCACCTAACTGTCAACACTCACTTGCATCTTTTAAGGAACCCAGTGCAAAGTGATCACCTTAAGATCACAGGAGACTCTAAATACTCCATAAATATTTGATTCAACTGATGCCCAGGGAAGACCCTTAAGTTCTTTCATCTCCACAAGTATAACTCAGATTGTGATCTACTTTCTTGTGTTTTAATCTCACCAATTAGTAATATTTCATTATCTCTTTTGCTTGGTAGTTAGGTAGCTGGCGACAATGAACTAACAGTCTGGACGTCTGGAGGGTAGGAACAAAAATGATCGGACAACTAAGATCCATGTTTCCTGGATGTTTTTCTCTCTCTCTGATTATAAACAAGAGAAACAATATTTTGTTTATTAGAGTTTTTCAACTGGAGGGCACAAGGGGAAATGGCTTCTGTTGTGAAGTCAAAGTCATCAAGTTCCCTTTTTTTTCTCTGCAGCATTTAAAAATTGTCTCACCAAAAAAAAAAAAAAATTGTCTCACCAAAAAACAGAATGTGAGGAACAAAGATAATTGCATGGAAGACTCGGATGCTAGTAAATGAAATGGCAATTTCAATATGGAAAGATGTGTGAGATATAAAGGAAAAGTAAATGATCTTTATAAATATTTGCCATAGAGGCAGCTAATATTGTTTTAAATCTTCAGCAGTAAAAGACCAAAATTCAGGACATGGAACTTCAAGTGTTCACATTTTCATGCTCATAAAGGTGACTGATTAAGTAAGCCTTAATTAACTTCTTTAGTTTAACCCAGTTATAAAATAATGGCCACAGGGAACACTGATTAACTGTAATTTACTGCTAATAGGACCTACTTCCTAATTTACCGATTGATGATTAATGGACTTCATTACAGGGGTGAAAAGCTACAATCAACTCAAAATTATTTGGTCAAAGAGCCACTATTTAAAAAAAAAAACAGACATAGCTCAAATATTTGTTTCTAATTGTGAATCTGCTCATCTCTCAAAGTAGTATTCAGCCGGGCTTGGTTTTTGCAGCTGTAATAAGTAAGAAGAGAGAAATGTAGTTTCGTGCTTTGCATGTGTCTGTGACCCTCTGTTTCTAAAAGTTCAGGCAATCATACCTGCTCTGTCACCTTTGCAGAGTTATTCTGAGAGTCAAAGACACATGAAAGTCCTTCGCAAGATTATGATGGGACGACAATACTTAACAGAAAGGGGAGACAATTTAATAATGTAATCGTCCTGACTGCTTAATATCACTTCATTGTTAAACCCACATCACTACTGTTATTCAGTTAAACAAATCTAGTCTAGTTTGGGGTACTGTGCTGGGGGTGGGATGGGGAGCACAGCACCTGGGCACCAGCTCCTGGACCACGCCCAGCTGAGCACGGCAGACACACATCTGTGGGGTGACGGGGGCACTGCAAGAGCACCGAGACCCCAGAAAGGCAAGAAACAGCTCAGGGCTCTGATCCAGGCTGCCGCGCTTCCTGGTCTGGTCCTCCTCCCAGGTACAAAATGACAAGTGATTCGAGAACAAAGAGTTGGAAATAACATGTTTGGTTATTGACAGCATTTCCTCGTGGTAACAAAGATGACGCATCAAAATAAGTAAGCAAAAGTACTTAGTGGTAAAGAACAATATTTCTGTCCCTGCCCTGCTTGGAGTCTCGAATTTGTCTTCAACCAGACTGTTTGGCGGGGAGGGAGGGTATAGCTCAAGTGGCAGAGCACATGCTTAGCTGGTTTTAATCCCTAGTACCTCCATCAAACAAACAAACAAACAAATAAGCCTAGTTACTCCCTCCGCACCAAAAAAAAAAAAAAAAAAAAAAAAAAAAAAAAAAGACTGTTTGAATCAGCCTTTGAGAAAGGAAATGGCTGCTTGAGCAGAACCAGCTGAACTTTAAGCATCATTTAGTGCCATGTCCCTGCCAGGTGAGGCGCTCCTCTAGCAATGGACTTGAGTGAGTATTCACCTCTTCAAACAGTTCATGAAGCTCAAAAGAGAGAATAATGATTGATCACATCCTGGTGCTCTGGGAATGGACGGAAGGGTTGTGCCATAGGAAGTTGCCAATAGCCACCTGTTTCAGACACCTAGCAAAAGCAGTTTCACGTAGTTCAACTACGCTTCTGCTTTCTCCTTTCGGAAGTTGAGGACTGTGGTGTGCTGAGCTGCAGGAGCTCCTTTGAACCGGCAGCAGGCTCCCCTACTGTCTGCTGGCCCCACTTCCTCAAAGGAGAAACAATAACAAGCTGTCTTCTGGATTTCACTTGCAAATCTTTAACTTTAGCTCTGATCTAACTCTGCCAAAGGTTCTTTGACTTCGCCAACAGAAACTTATAGAAACGTCTCTTGGTGACTGGATGTTTGGGTCCCCCTGCCAAATCCCCAACGTGATGGTATTGGGAGGTGGAGCCTTTGAGAAGGGATTAGATCATGAGGGCCAAGCTCTCATCAGTTTGATTCCTGCCCTTATAAAGGAGACGCCAGAGAGCCACCACGCCTTCCCCCATGTGAGGACACAGTGAGGGAACCACGAAGTGGGTCCTACCCAATCAGAATCTGCCAGCCCCTTGATCTTGGACTTCCCAGCCTTCAGAACCATGAGAAAGACATTTCTGTTGTTTTTAAGCCACCTGGTTTGTAGTATTCTGTTGTAGCAGCTTGAACTGACTAAGACAGGTGGATTCCAAGCTTTTGGTAAGTTCAGGACGACTGTCACAACTGACCGAAACCCACAGGAGCTGGGTCAAAGTCATCTGTTGATTTATGTCGGAAGCTGTAGAAACCTGTACTTGAAAGGGTACGATACAAAACTAAAGCTGAAATCTCAGGTACTTACTGGGAAAAAAAAATGAAAAGAAAGATTAAAAGTAGAATATCATCAAGCTGTGGTCCGTTTATTGTTTTTGTCGAGCAATATGAGGGCATCACAATAATAATACTCCTTGTTCACCGTGAGTGGGGATGTGGGAAAGCATGTCTGAGAGCTGAGATGACTGCTTGCGGATTCACTCTGAGGGAAGCCCTCCACTTGCCTGGAGCCTGCCTGCTTCCTTCTCTCCATGGCCTGTGGCTCCTTCAGTCACCCTGGACTTCCTTTTTCTTTTCTTTTTAAAAATTTTAAGGTTTTTTTCCCCATGCATATATTTTTGTTTTTATTTGCTTTTGCTTTTTGTTTGGAGCAGGGGAGGTAATTAGGTTTATTTATTTATTTTGATGGAGGTACTGCGGATTGAACCTAGGACCTTGTGCCTGCTAAGCACGTGCTCTACCACTGAGCTATACCCTTTCCTCGCACCCCTTACTTTGTTTTGGTTTCCTTTCTGGGTGGGCATTAGCTGGCCAGAGGCTTCTGACCCCTTAAGCATCAGGAAAGGGAGTATTTTATCCAAGCCTGGGAATTCTGATTTCTGGGCATTCATGGAGGCCAGGTCACCCAGACCAGATGCAATCACACAGTTTCTACTGAACAAGGACCAAATGGCTAGGAGATGTAACAGAGCAATAGCAGCTGGACATTTTCTAGCCCTTGAGGCCTAAGGTGACTCATGTTTATGTCATATTCTTTCTTTTTAGCACAGGATTCCACTGTAATACATATTCACTCTAGAACTTTCCTCCAGGTAAAGACACCTAAACTCTGTATCAGCATGCATTTAATTATTGTTTGCTTATATGGCATAATTTTTTTCCCACTGTAATAAGAGTCACGATGGTACCGTTAATGGTTAAGGATATGGCCCCTGGGGCCAGAAGAATCCCCGGCTGTGAACCACTCCCTGGTGTGAGAGCAAGTTGTACGTCCTCTCCGGGCCACAGTTTCCCTCACCTGCAAAACGGTGATTATATATGCTGAACAGTCTTTGCTGTGACTATTACTATCTCATGCCCACAAGATGGAAGCCATATTGTGAGGGTGATGCCCAGTGCAGCTGTGACCCAGGTCTTTAAATCTCTCTGGTCAGATCCTCACCTGTTCTTGGCCACCAACTTTTAAAAGAATGTCCATTAGCCTACATGCTCTGTTTTCTTATTGTTCTGGCGCTTTCCACAAAGTCTTTCATGTTTCCTCTCTTCTATGTCAATCTGGCCTGAATGGCTTCTCCTGGAATTACTAACTTCAGGTCCCTTTCTACCAGCTAACCTTGATGGTTCTTCCTCCAGTAGTACCCCAGATTCAGCCTCTGATCAATAGCTCTCCCTGTTTCAGACATCATTCTATTTTCTCAGCCTCACACATACACACACGAAAAACTTACCGAGAAACTGGATTACTGATACGTTGCTGCTGGGAAAGTTGTGAAATGGTACAGCCAGCCACTCTGGAAAAGAGCTTGGGAGTTTCCTTAAAAACTAATCACAGCCCTGCCTCTCCTGAGTGGGAGGGCAGGGTCACATTACCTTCTACATCCTCTCGTTTCCTGTTCCGGAAGAGGACACTTAATGTTCGTGAAGAATTTAGAGGCCCCAGTGTGAGAAGAATTTCTTTATGAGCTGCTGCTTCAGTTTCTCACAGGCTGAGCCATTAACCAAAGTGACTATATGCAAAGACAGAGAAGAAAAGCTGAAGTCTGTGTGTGTCTGCTTTGACCACCCAGAATCTGAATCTTGGGATTTACTAAGCAGAATTCACTTATAGGGAAGATTAACACATACGACGCAGTATCTGCTTGGGACTTCTTGCTCTTCTGATTCAGCTGACCAAAGTCCTGAGAGCTGCATTAAGACAAATTCACCAGCTACAGGAATGAAGAAGTGTGGGCAGAGCCTCCTTTCCTGTGCCGATGTTTCCAATTAATAATGCTATTTTGCCTCGAGAATATTTCTTCCAGAGCGTTTGCAGTGGCACGCATAGAATTAAATCCGGCAGCTCCCTTAGTATCTGATGACAGTACCACTTCTTCACGCACATCCCTGTCCTCATACTCTTTGTGTTTCAGATCTAGAGGCTGAATGCAGCCCTGAGAAATGAACACATCAACAACCAGGTATCTCTGATTGTTTCTGGATAAGTAAATGTAAGAGGCAAAAGCAAACCAGGAACAGTGAGAGTAGAACAGAAAACAACAGAGGAATTGAATATAACCATTCATTTCACTTAAGTTCTGAGAGTGTAAGAAGTAAAAGTACTAGTATTATGCTTGTAAAATATTGGTAAACAGAAACCTCAATTAAACCGAATTGGGGAACCAGAAGGGGAAGCTCTCAGGTCCTACACCGGCAGCAGAGCCCAACAGGAAAAAGAAAGATCCACCTTCTTTCCTGGTAAGGACTCAGCTAAGGGAAAGCCCTAGGCTCTTTGTTTACCAGGTCCCTCCCAACTTCCTTCTCCCATCAAAAAAGCGCTCCTTCCCTTGCTGTGCACATGGCTCGCCATGGCTCCAAACCCTGAATTGCTATCTCTGTTGATTCTGAATCTTTGCTGAATATCTGGTGGTCTATTTGTTTCAGGTTAACATGTTTAAATGAAATATTTACCTACACTGGTTTTAATTCCTTTAAAAGAAAAAAACCCTATTCAAATTCATCCAGCAACTGATTTCATGGCTGTCATTTTTGAAATATATGATAATGTGACTTCACTGATTTGGCATTCAAATTTATCTTGGATGACAAAAACTTCAAAATGATAATAATGTACTACTTTCTGTATTTATCATGCTATTATTGACCATTTGTCAACAAGAAGTGCACTTTGAGTTATTTTAGTACTGATAATGCAATTGCAATAAACTATAAATCAGAATTTATTACTGAACATCATGTTTTCTAGACTGTCACCTATAAATGAAGCAGGATTGGAAGTGGGACTGTGGATTTTCTGAAACAAACTAGTGCAAATATTTCAAGAGTTGCAAGTTATTACTAAGGGAACATTGAATAAGTAGGCTTTAGTTTCATATGTTAATACTTTAGATATCATTTTAGTTGTTCTGTCTAAATATGTTGTTTCTGAATGTTACTTTCTGTGAGCTTATTTCATAAATTGAGGGCATATGACAGTGATATCAAAGGAAAGATAACTATCTTAACAAATCTTTGGATTGTTCTGTTCTGATATGACTGTATATAAATAAAAGAAAGCTGTTTCTTTACTTCTCATTAATTAGTTGTATTTAATGAAAATTAGTTGGCTAAGTCAGTATTTGTTACCCACTTCTTTTGCCAACTATATTAGTAAGGGTATATTATGATACTGTACCCTAAGTGTTGCAAGATGTTACCACTGGGGGAACCTAGGTGAAAAGTACAGATGATCTATGTGTATTATTTTTACAACTGTGTGTGACTCAACAATTATCTCATGGAGGGAAGGGTATAGCTTAGCGGTAGAGTGTGCACTTAAAATGCACAAGGTCCTGGGTTCAATCACCAGCACCTTCATTTAAATAAATAAATAAACCTAATTGCTCCTCCTCCAAACTAAAATAAAAAGTTAAAAAATTAAATTTTTTAAAAAGTATCAAAAATTGTTTAAGTTTTAATTGAAAAAAGATTTATGATTTTTTATTTGTCCTTTTAATTTGTCCTTTGGATTAATCTGTATAACATGTGTATAGGTTGCCATGTTTTATTTAACATAAAAGATACCTTTTTATTTATTATATTCTACAGTCAGTCTCATTTTTTAAAAAGTTCTTTTAAGCGGGGCATCTTTGTTACATTTAGAAGAATATAAATATATAAAAATATAAACATAAATAGAGATTTCCTTTGAACAGTTTTGACCTGCCTTTTGGTTTCATTGTTCAAAGTTCCTCTATCCTTTCTCACAGTTTTAACTTTTTTTTGTCATTTAATACTTCAAAATTATAAAATGACGAAGGGACAAAGTTGGTTTTGTACAAAGCGTCTTTATATACACTGGTATGCACAGCACGTGTTGACAGCGGCGTGTTGGGAGCGGGACTAAAAGGTTCTCTCGCCAGAAAGCCTGGAATCTGCGTCGACCTTGAACTATTTTCAACAGTCAGCGGCGCTGGTAACGGTAATGGGCTGACAATCCTGAGTGATGCTCAATCCTGAGCGGGGACGGTGCGAGCCCGGGCGCAGCAGCCGGGCTGTGAGCCGTCGGCCGATCCCTGTGGTGGTTTCCTAGCGGCCCCACGTGGCAGACGTGGGAACTGCAGAAGTGGGCTCCTCGGCCAGCGGGCATAAGAGTAGTGGCCCCGCAGGAGCCTGCAGCCTGAGCCCGGGGAAGAAAAGCACTGGAGAGGCGCCAGGGCGATTTAACCGCCGTGATCCAGGCCTAGCTTCCAAAGACCTCCCTCCAACCCTGCTAACCCTCATGCCTTACACACCTTTGACATGCAAACACAGTGACCTTCCTGAGACAGGAATCAAGTTCTGTCATCCTCCAATCAAAAGCTAGTTCCTCCCCACCTCCCCAAACTCCTCGGTTTACTGGACTCCAGCCCTGTGGGCCACGGTCTCCTCCTTGACCTTCCGCACATGCTGGGGACGGCTCTCTCCTCAGAATGGCTGCCGCAATCTCCTCCTTCAGATCTCAGTTCAAAACCCACCTCCATGGATACGCCTTATCTAAATAAGGATCCCCACACCTAGTCACCTCCAGCCAATTACTCTTTCACATCACCAGGTTTTTTTTTTTTTTTCTTCCCTCCATAGCATCTCTGTATGATAATTAGAGATTCTGGTATTTATTTACTGTGTCCCTTCCTCTGGACTATTATCTCCATAAGGGAGAGACTGTGTCTATGATGATCACAGCTAAATCCCTAAACCAAGCAGTGTCAGTTCAGAGAAGGCATTCAACAAATATTTTCATAAATAAGTAAGTAAACCATTTCTTCTACTAAAAAAAAAAAGTGGATATAAGTAGCTACTACACCATGAAGGTGGATTGGGAGCTATGAGAGTTGTACAGCAGAGATTCACTCACCAAACAACAACATGGATTTTACATGAAGTCAGAGGGCTCTCTTCCCTAACATAGAACAAGCATTTCTGTGGGCTCACTTGCTCTGGGAATGAGATACATCAACTAGGAGTATTAAAAAAAAAAAAATATATATATATATATACACACACACACACACACACACATACACACACATATATATACATATATATATATATATATATATACACACATACACTATATATATATAGTAGAACTAAAACAAAGACATTAAGGGAAATGAATAACACTATACCAAGCATTATTTCTAAACCCGATCATAATTCAAAGTATGTTATAAAACTGAAAGTGTTAAGTAATACTATTCTTGTATCTTTCACACAAACAAAAGTTTTAGAAGAGCTGAGGGCCAGGGTATGCTATAGAGTTTTATATAGTAGGCTGGAATTTTGCCTTTTGAACAAAAAACAAAAATCTCAGGACACAGAGAAGGCAAATTTTGTAAAACTGATTTCATAGTCATTTTTCTGTATATTTTGAGTTATCTTTATATTATTGTTAAGCATATCAAATCAATTCATTTCTTTCCCTGTTAATAAAAAAGGTACATTCACAGAATCAGTGCACTTAGAACAAAAAGTAAACACAGAAAACAGGAGACCTAGAGTCAGTAAAATCTTCAAGGCCAAGTCTGGTCACTGAAACCTACAAACTTTCACTGATTTCCAGTAACTCTTCTCATACTGAAGGTTTCAAATGTGGCTGGTTCAGCAGGCCAGTTTTTCAGGACAATAGTAAGTGCAGCCCAACACAGGATCATCCAAAACTATGTTAACACTTCCAGGATGCTGGTGTGTGGTCCATGGAGTTGTGTGTGTCCAAGTAAGAAAACCTTTCCAACTCTGAGGTCCAAGGCCAACAGCATCCATCTCCCAGCCCTGTAACAGTCAGGACTCCTAAGGTCACATTTCCCCAGGTAAGAGAGCGGTCCGTTCCTCCTCTATGCCGAGGATATTTTGAAGTTTAGATCTACATTGAAAGAAGAAGAAGATAACCTCAATATTTATCACCTTAAAAAAAAAACAAAAAAACTCAATACCTACATCTCTACCCAACTAATTCTGTAAATGTGTCTACCAAATGATGAGGTTCAGGGTACCCAGAAATCTCCTGACTGGAAAATAGATATAAAATCACGTTTCTTTCCCACTTCTACAAGCCAACTTTTAAAGGGAGAAAAAAAAAAAAAAGCTTAAGAATTGACCTCACCTCCTTCTTCTCCTTGAGTGCTCCAACAGGTAAAACAAGCCCATCACTAGTCCCTTTAACACAATTAAAGGCACTGGTTAATGTCAGTTATCCAAGTCATGTTTCTCCATAAACATAAGGAAAATAAAAGTAAAAGACTCATTACTCACACTTGTTAGAGCCCAGAGACCTTGTAGAGTGGCTGCCCATTCAAAGCCTATTTTCTCATACAGAAACCCCCCCAGCGTTGGTCCTATAAAATCACTAACAATGAAAAGAAGAAAGATGATTAAATAGTGCAAAAAAGAAGACTTACTTCTTACCGGCGGCAGGACCCCTCCAATTCATTATATTGAAACCATAAATACTAAAGAAAAAAGCTCATTCCTGGAAAGAGCATTAGGTATAAGAAAATATTTTACCTGATAATGATGATTAAAATTTTTAAGCAATTCTAAAATTATAACTGCTTTTGAAAAGTTGGTGCCTTACATGAAAATAAAAAAAGATGACATGTATTCAAAAGAATCTTTATATTATTCTCTCCACCCTTCTCTGTATTTGTCTTTAAAATAACTCAGTACATATTTATCGATGATACCTACATGGCCAGCATACGGTTATCCCTCTGGCTTAGTACATAGTAAAAATAAATACACAAATACATAAATAAATGAATATATTTTCAAAACTGAGACATGCTCCTGTTAAAGGAACTTTAAAATATCACTTAAATAAGACAAAGTATATGAGATCACTTTGATTAGGCATTAAAACTTCTGGTATAACCACTGATCTTGAAGTCAGAGGTGTGGGTTAGAAATACAGATCTGCCCTAAAGGAACTATGTGCCTTTCAGCAAGTCATCTGACTCCTCAATGCGTGAATTTCTCCATCTGTAAAAAGGGGGTACTATTTTCCAGCTTGCAGCTGTGAATGAAATAGAATAGCTACTCACCCAACAGACCACACTGCGCCAAAGAGACCTGACACAAGTCCCATGGTACTTAATCCTTCTTCAAACCCATTTTCACTGCAAAGAGAGACAAGAGTCTATCTGTGGTTAAAAGGGAAACCTGCATGGAACAAAAGAGTAGTATATGATAGATAAACTAAAAAAACAGGGATAATCTGGACAAACCCAACAGCAAGAACACTCCATTTCTAAAATAAGAAGCTATTCTAATTTGAAGACATTCTCACAGTTATGTTTACTCCATGATTTTGTTTTGTTTTCTTTTTTAATGGAGGTACTAGGGACTGAACCCAGTACCTTGTGCATGCTAAGCATGTGCTCTACCACTGAACTAACTACACCCCCACCTGCCCTACTCCACAGTTTTCTAAAAATACTTTATTACATATATAGAATATGATATTAAGAATCATGACTTGCTTACATTAAATGTTTATAAAAGTATATAATTAACTGAGGATTTCTTAAGATGAGATGAACGTGTAAAGAGAACAATGGGCAAGTTTTAGAAAATATAGTGGCAGCTCCTTACTGCTATGAGAAACTGTTGAATTGACAACAGGAGAGCCATCCACACTCTCCTTGCTCAAATTCATTTTGTGTTCTTCATCACCATGCCTACTAAGCTAACAACTGATGGCCAAGTGACAAACATCTGGTGTGACACTCTGATTTATAATAAAAAATATATATTTAGTCTTTGATCCATTTCTGACACAGAGGTCCTAAAACTCATGGAATTTCCTAAGTGATGAAAGTGATAAAAAGTTTCTTTTTTTATGTTATGAGGTGACTTTTGGACCTAAGGATGGGGCTGGTTGCCAGAACCAACATGTGATTAGAGGGTTGGAACTTTCAGTACCGGGCACCCCTTACCCCCCACTTCTGGGGAGGGCAGAGGGGCAGACATGGAATCACTTGCCAATGGCCAATGATTTCATCAATCATGCCTATGTAATGAAGCCTCCATAAAAACAAACAAAAAAAAACAAGTTCTGGGCCCCGAACTCCACAAGGACAGAAGCTCCTTTGTTTGGGACTCACTGCCTTATGGACCTTTGTCATCTGGCTGTTGACTCATATCCTTTAATATCCTTCGCAATAAATGAGTAATCTAGTGAGTAAACTGGTTTCCTGAGCTCTGTAAGCCACTCTAGCAAATGAATGGAACCCAAGGAGACGGTTGTGGGAACCTCAGATTTACAGCCAGTTGGTCAGAAGCACAGGCTACAACCCACACTTGAACTAGCATCTGAAGTGGAGGGCAATCTTGTAGGATTGAGCCCTTAACCTGTGGGATCTGATGCTATCTTGGGGTAAACAGTGTCAGAATTAGTTGAGTTGGAGGACACCCAGCTGGTTTCAGAGAATTGCTTGGGAGTGTGGGGTTTTGGGGGAAACCCCACACATTGGAACTGGTGCTGGAATCATCCTACCTGGTCACTCTGTGCCCCTGTATGGACCTCCTCCATGAGAGGGAAACAATGCTGAGGCCTTTCCACTGTGATCTGGCTTTTTAAAAGTATATTTGTACCAAGGTCTAAACCAAGCCAAGCCTCTATCCACAACCCTTTTTAACCTATCACTGTATTAAGATTACGATATATTTTCGTTCATAATATATTTTTGCTTATCCTATTTATATCACAATATTGTGTGACATGAAATCATGAAGACTTATTAGTGTAAAAAATATCCAATATCCTACAAAATTGAGAGATTCAAGAAAGCTTGTGATGTTTACTGCTACTCACAATACAGCTCTTCAAGCAACGGAAGTTACTTACTATGCGCAACTGAGAACCTCCAGGAAAGTTGGGATTGAACTCATTCCAACAGAGATGCCATTTATGACTAATATCAGCACGAGCAGCCAGAGCTGACTGCAAGAGTTTTGGAAGAAAAAAAGATTAACATGTAAAGAAGGCAACAAAGCTTCATGCCAAGGAGGGCAGGCAGGATCCCACAGATGTTAGTTTCACAGATTCCATGACTAAGTCTGGTACTTGTTCCCATCTGATCCCATTTCATTCAGTGACAGCACCTCTGAGCTCCTTACATTTTGAGGAGGTGAAACATCAATTCATCCGGCTATCCCAATGTCTTTGGTCACACATGTCACTTGCCTAGAGTCAACCTGCCTTATCATCATATAAAATCCTTTCTGAATTGGTTAAAATGTTAATATTAACATTGCTCCTTCAATTACTTGGCTTTGAAAGTCCATTGACTGAAAAATGGCACCGAAGGAAAGTGGTAAAGAAAGTGTCAGGAAATTACGATTTGTTCCATGTCAGTTACTTACTATCCATTACCCTGTTTACTCTTTGCATCAACCTTGCCACATAAGTCCATTAAAAATGATTAAAGAAGACAATTTAGGTGATACAAACACTTTAGGAAGTGGATGGTCTCCTTTTGGAGAACTGTAAAATAGGATGGAAACCAGGAAGCTTTTATAGGATAAAGAATATAGAACAAGGAAGAGAAAAATAGAAAATATCTGATTGGCTGGGACCACACAGTCCACCTTGTTTGGGGTGAGAAGGCCCAGAGTTGGCTTGGCGTCTGGGGACTACTGGCTGGCTGGATAGAATGCTTTTCTGGTCAAGACGAGCACTGACAGGGACGTGAAGGTTTTCTAAGTTTTGATTTGCTGACATGGTCCTCGCCTGGTAAAGAGTGGCTCCATCTTGAGCCTAGAAAGAGGGATTATTTCAACAGTCCCATTGGTGGCTCTTTTATGTGGATAAGGAAACTGAGGCTCTTGGGATTTAAGTGATTTGCCCAAGTCCACATACCAAGTAAGTGGTAAAGCCAGAATGCAAACCCAAAGCTGAAGGACCTTGAAATCCTTGCTTTTTCCATATCATGCTTTGTCCCAGAGGTACCTAAAAATCTCTTAAGTAGCTCACTTTATTTTAGCAAATATATCGTAACAAACAAGCTTTAGTTAGCAGCTATGATATGCTCAGGAAGATGCAGAAACAAAAAAGGTCTGGTCTTCACCTCAAGGAGCAAGAAGAAGTAGAAAAAGCAAAAGTATATTCTAAGAACTATTAGCTAAAGCTAGGTAACAACAAATGCTATTTTTAAAATAAAGTACAAATGTGCAATTGAAACACAAAGGGAGAATAAGCATTTTTCTCATCTGAAACAGATTTTAGGAATCCCTGTTTGCTTATACCACTGAAAGTATCTAGTAATACTGTCTGACAAACAATTCAGTATAGTCCTAACTGTGGTAGTTATTTAAATAATAAGATACAAAAATCCTAAGTATTCCAGTGTTACACCAAAAATTTTTGGAAATAATTCTTAATGCTATTTGGCCACAAATACAAAAGAAGAAAAAAGTTACCTCTTAATGTGCAAGACTGGGGCAGGTCCTAAGAGCATGTAGCATCCTGCTGTGATTAAGCTTCCAAAAACCAGAAGCCACTTCCTTAGACTCTGGTAAAGAAAGTCCAAAGAAACTCTCAGAGGTAAAGATCTTCCATAATCCAGGTACACAGAGAAATCATTGAAGAACACAAGTCATGATATTCAAAAATCCAAATACAGTGAAGAAAACAAAACTTTACATGTACAACAGGTAGATGGTAAACACAAAAGCAAGGACAATGTACCCCAAGGCAGGGAGTGAGGCAAGGACAAGTTTTCCTTGGAAAGGGAGTGTAGCATAGATTTTGCACAGGATGAACTATTTCAAATATAACACACTTAAAAAGCAGTCACTGCAAGAAACAATCAAGTAGACGCAATAACTAGAAAATTCACATTATTAACAAATACCAAATAAAATGTTCCTTATAAACTACTCAGATGCAGGCTAAAATTACAGGGGTACAGTATGTGTTCAGGTATATAACACTATGTCTTAAAACTAAGCTCCAAACACTGTTTAAGACACTTGCTTTTTGTCACCTGGATGACTAGGTAATCTCCACATAACAGGCCTTCCTAAATGTACGCACGAATCTAATGAAGAGGGGAAATACAAAAATAAGCACTAAAGCCAGAGAAGCCTGAGACTTCGCTGACAGGACTAGTTCTGTACCGAACAGTTTAGCCCGAGTTAAAGGAGAATAGAGGCATTTTCCATCAGGAAGGCCGTGGGATGTACAATGTACATGGCCAATCCTGTCCTTCCCACAGAAACACTGAATTATATCCTCTCAACCTGGTCAAGTCCTAACTACCTTTGAGTTCTGCCCTAATTATTAAGGTCAATCCACTTTTTTTGCATCAAGGGAGACTTTTCCTTTAGAAAGTCTAATCCAAGCGTTTTTCAACAGTTTTAGCACAAGACCCCTTTTCCCAGATGAAGCAACTAAAAAGTGAATCTGCTCAGGGTGATGGCAGGTGGGAAGATACTGACACTTCATGCTGGTCCCTCTCCATCAGCTCAAAAAATTGAATATATTAGAATTGAAATGTTCTTACCTACCCCCACTCCCCCACCGCAAAAAAAAAGATAACTGTGGTGACGGATGTGCTAACTAGATGGAGGGAATCCTTCCACAGTGTATCCTTCCACAACACCAAGTTACCATGTTGTACTTTAACTATCTCATAATTCTATTTGTCAGTTAGACCTCAATAAAGATAAAAATTTTTCGATTGAGTATGTTAATTCTAATCAGTGGACCTCTAGATTTCCAGAAGTACATTTGGAAAACCACCAGTCTAAACATACAAAAGTAATCCTTAAATATCAATGAAGTGTACCTACCGGCACTTTATCACTGAGTAGGCCCACCAGTGGTGAAGAGATGGCATAGGACAGTGCCAAACCCAGGAATACCAGTCCCACATATCCAGCTGGTAGATTAAACTGCAAAAGAAATCCTGTATTAAAGTTACATGGCTAAGTCATTTTAAAGATAAACATCTATCTTGTCTACCATTTCTTCAGCTTTTAATATCTACCACGAGTCTACCACTAACATCCAGCATCCTTCCTAAATTTGTCTTACTCTTGTAAATGTATTACTTTTTCCCTATGAGGGAAAAAAAATCTAACCAGAGGTCAGAAGTCCTAGATTTTTTGCTTTGTAGTGTTTGACATTAAACACAGTATTATTATCCTTCTATGAATCATAGCATTTTCACAAGTAAAACATTAGGATGCACAAAAATTACCTGGAGAACATGTTAAAAGAGGGTCTTAGACCTTAGCCCTAAAATTTCTGATTCAAAAAGTCTGGAGTGGGGCCTGAGAATCTGCATTTCTGAGAAGCCCCCCCAGGTGATGCTGACAGTCCACAGACTGAAGTGCACTGGTGTAAAAAACACTGACAATAATATCTCTTCCTTCCATCTCTAAGGGATATTAATATCGAATTAAAGAGTTAGATGATTAGGCATATTTTTAAAGGCTTTTAAAACAGTAAGCTACCACACAATTCTGCTACTGTTACCGTTACCAACATGATATAAACGCCTTTCTTGATTATCTGAGTTGCTTCCATTTTCCTTAATTTCTTTAACTAATCCTTAATTAAACTCATGAGATCTATTTATGAGTCAGTACATATATTTTTTTCAGTATATGTTTTAATAATTTTTATGACATAACTCAAGCTAAAAATTAGCCCTTTAACAATAGTAGCAAGATACGAAAGTCAGAAATGTCCTTTTCTGATTTTACAATTCCGGGGAGACGGTGGACCTCTTCCTACAGTAAAAGGCTGGGTGACCAATGACTGGACAGCAAATAGCCAATTCAAACAACTGGTAAGAAAGCAGAAAGGCAACAGGAAAAAAATGCAATAGAAAAAACATGAAAAATCTTGAGATTTTTTATAAGGCAGACATGAACAACTTGGGTTTATGAGAAATTGATTATGAGTTTTTTGCAGTATCAGAACACAACTTCTTAAAAAGACAGAAAAATGACTCTTAAAGAGACATTGCTGATAATGTGAATGGAATGTATCACCGTAAACCCAAAATATTTTTCTTATGCATTACCTCATATTTGCTCACTGCCTCAGTGTGATATTATATTATCCTCCAAACCTTGGGCCAGACACTAAAATTACAGTCCCCAAATTTATCTGTGAAATACCGAAAACTGTCTTTAGTGACTTGAAGGGGTCGTGTTTCTGTGCTTTTTTCATTCTAGTGCCTCAACTAAAGTCAGTACGGGCTGCAGCGAGCAGGTTTCAGTCTTTACAGACACGGATTAATTCTCCAGTGTAATTAACTACCAGAATTGGTAATATAATTTATTGCATTATTAATCATCTTTTTTCAAAACTATCTGAGAACAAATTTCTGTGACATCAAACTTTTAGAATTCAGTATTTATTTTTCAGCCCTAAAAACCAGGAGAGACTCTCGGTTCCTTACTTCCATCTCAGAGTAACATAGCCCACAGTCTTTAGAATATAGGCAGCAGCCTAAAAGGTAAGTGGACCCAGAGGAGATGTTAGAGAAGGACACCTCTCATTAAATGAGCCACAAAGAACCCCGAATGCCTCACTGGATTCGAAACAGAGGAAGTGTCTTTCCTGACTCGAGTGAGGTCTTCTGGGAAAAAAGGAGACCAGATGAAAGGCTTCTTTCATTTACACTAAATCAGACCTCTAGTTACAGAGATGGCGCACAGGGAAGGTACAGGCTGCCTTGGTTTGTAGTTCTCATTCTGCCTCCTTCCTGCAGCCACTCACCTCCCACTAAGCAGGGCCCAAGAGAAGCAATTACGTGCACCTGCTACAATGCAGAGGTCTCCATCACCAGGCTACTCACCTTCTCCAAAACAAAGAGAGACAGCGTCGGATCAAGGAAGCCAAAACAGGAGCTGAGTGAGGTGATGACGAAGGATATTAGGGCAACCTTGGGTAAAGTGATGAGTTTCCAGAATGAGTGTTTTCCTGGATCAGACTCTTTGGGGAAAAAATTAAAAAGGAAATTAAGAGTGACATAAATTGCTTAACTTCACTTTTTCACCTATTTTGAAAAGCAAAATTGGTAAGGTCATCTTTATCTGGTAATCCAAATAACTGCATCTCTGAGTTTGCCTAAATTGCATATTATCTATATTTGCAAAGAAGTTATTCAAACTCACACGCCACGTTCAGTTTTTTTAAAAAATAATTTCTCAAACTCAGAAAGAATCAACTAGAATCAGAGTGTGAGGAGAAAAAGGGGGCTGAGGGTATAGGTCGTACCCTAGAAGTCAGTGAGGCCTTCCCCGAATGGGGCAAAAAACATGTAAAGTTCGATCTGGTGCATGAGAAAAGCCAGAAGCTTTATCAGAGAACAATGCGTGTGTGCTGAGGAATCTGAGTTAAGCAAAGAACACAGGACAATTTTTTTTTTTCTGCTGGCAAAGAAAACACTGGATTGAAAGGGAGGCTAGTGAATCACGTGTAAACTTCATCTGGTGTTCAAGGTCAGCTGAGTGCCAACCTGACTTCCCACCATTCCCCCAACAGCAACACAACTTCTTCACTGTCCCAAGCACCAGGCATGGCTGTTTCCAAGCCTCCAGTCATATCCTATAACTCCTTTCTTTTTCCTCTGCTAATTTTTCAAGTTCTATTCACTCTGTAAAGTCTGGTTCTTACCTTAATTATTCCACAAAGGTTACCTCTATTTCCAACTGCACTTCTAATCTATGCCATGTAATTTAGCACCTAAACTATATTCCATTTTGCATTGTTTACTATTGTTTGATGACTTTTCTATCTTCCAATTAATTTATGAACCTATGCTGAGTCAGGTAGCATGCAAAATGCTGGGCAGACAAAAAGCAAAGAAGATAAACCCAGACCCTGTCTTCACAGAGAGGTGACATTCAGGCGTGGAGAGAGCCAGGACGGAGCTGGGAGGGCACCTGTCAGAGCATATAAGAGCGGTGCCTTAAAACACAGGGAAAGCTGGATAGGAAAGGATTTCCAAAGGTAGTCATATCTAACTTGGTGTCCAAAGGGTGAGCTTGAGATGAGCAAGCAAAGAAGGAGGAAAGAATAATCCAGGCACATTATCCAGGAATGGCTCATTCAAGACTCAGAAGTGAAGAGAAACTGTTCTGTTTGAGGAAATGAAAGAACTGGAGGAAAGCAAAGGTGGAGGATGGAGAGTGGAGTAGAAGACACCGGTGTAGTGAAGAGAGAAGACACTCCAGAAGAATGTAGTGATGAGATGATGCAGGACTTCATAAAATATACTAAGAAGCCCGAGAAATAACTAATTATTTTAAATCTGAAGTGGGAAAGGGAATTACCACAATAAGAACATATATAAAATGAACACATAATGAGATAAACTGTTGAAATAATGAAAACTTAAGAGTGGTATCTGCTTCAAGAGACACATGGCAAATCACCTAGGGAGCCTTTCCAAGCTACTCAGGCACTCTCTCTGCTACCCCTAATTCTGGTACATTCTCCTTGGAGGGACATGACTTCGAGGCTGACAACGCCTGCCACACAGAGGCTGTTAAAGTCAGGGAAGGGGAGCACCCCTCAGGTGTGAAGGGGCAAGAAAAACGCTGAGCACTGCAGTACTCCTTATTCAGCATTTAGATTAATGATTGAGAAGGTTCAGAAAAACTTCCCAGAAGAGGTCATACAAATTAAGTTTTGAAGGATGCTTAGGAGTTAGAATAGAAGGGGAGATTTTCTGGTTCATGTGACTCACCTGCTGAAATCTAACAACAGCTCCTAGTGGCTTTCAAACTAAAGCTCACACTTCATGGATTTAGGGATTTTTCTTAAGAGAATTGTCATGTACGTGACTGTGTTTTAGAAATATTTCTTCAGTATATACATAAGAGGGGACTTGGTGAGAAGATAAAAAGGATGAGGGGAATTTATAGGCTATGATTGGAGACTTGGAAACAATCATGCCTGGTGCTCAGGATGGTGAAGAAGTTGCATTGCTGTTGGGGGAATGGTGGGAAGTCGGGGACTAAAGTTGACTCTTAGCCACCCAAACCTAAGGCCACATTGTTCATGGGTCTGGAAGGAGGTACATGAGTGGGGCAGAACTTATAGAACACAAAATTTTGCCAATGTCACCAAAATAAAAGAAAATGTAATTTTCTAGTTTCTATCTATAAGCTCTCCTAAAACAAAAATTTTTAAAGGTACTCCTGAAT
Source organism: Camelus bactrianus (assembly GCF_048773025.1). Classification (NCBI taxonomy): domain Eukaryota; kingdom Metazoa; phylum Chordata; class Mammalia; order Artiodactyla; family Camelidae; genus Camelus; species Camelus bactrianus. The sequence goes on along the minus strand of NC_133546.1, from coordinate 27,411,837 downwards.
GGGAACACCTAAATCTATATTTATAACCCTAACATTATCAATTTTTGAGTTTTTTAAATAAAAAAATACTAGTTTTTGGAAAACTAAATATAAGATCCTTCTGTGAATAAACAGTAAGTTTGTCAAACCATTCTGTTCATAAAAACATAGCTAATTGGGACTTTGTCAAGTTCATTGAAGATGCAGGGAAATTTTGATTGAGGAATAACAGAAATGAAAAGAAATAAGTACCAAGTAAGTAGGCTGGCAGTGATCAGAGGGGCTGCAAAAGATCCCAAGTTGTAGGGGTGAGGGGTAGAGATGAGGAAAGCCAGGACCCAAAGAACAACTGATGTTGGGGCCAGTCAGCACCTAACCACAGACCTAAACACCTAATGGTGGTTCTAAATATCATGTCCATGATTAATTAGTAAACAAAACTTTATTCCCCCCTATACTTGTTGATAAAGAGTTAACCCAATTCTTTCTCCTGCTGCATGAAAATCTGATCCGGTGTCTCAGTTCCTTAGTTAATAGCCTCGTTTTCCTCTGTGAGCCAAGTCCGAGCACAGGTCAGGATGCCCTACTACAGAAACAAGCATCACCACACGCAGAAAGAGGACAGGCTCTCCTCCCACTCTCTAGTTAACTCTCTAGCTCTGTTCCACTCACAATCTGATAAGGGTAAAATGCCAACCACGTTACTAGGCAATCTTGCTTACGATGAAAATAACTCCTGGCTGGTAAATTTCTCTTGTACAGAAGGAACTAGAAACAAATCACAAATATGTGATGCTTTGTGCCTCCCTGAGTGTGCTGACTCCTGTACCCAGCACGTGCCTCATGGAGACCCTGGCAGTTGTGCCCATGGTGTCATTACAGGATTGGTTGACTCCTATGGGGCAGAAGCTTTGAAGCCAAGATGACTCCCCATCACTGCCTGATGTGGTCCTGTGTCCTGGCACTTGAGCTCTGCTGCACACACAGCTTCAAGGACCATGGGGAAGGAAGGTCTGACCCCGCCCTCTTCTCACTGAGACTTGTAAAAAGATGGTGAATCTTTAATTAAAACCAAGAAGACATTGGTGGGCACTGCATTTTTTTTTCTTTCTTTTTTTATGGAGGTACTGGGGATTGAACCCAGGACCTTGGGCATGCTAAGCCCATGCTCTACCACTGACCTATACGCACTCCCCCACATATGTTTTATAATCAGAAATTAAATATTTGCTAGTTCTAAAGGTCAGAAAGAATTTATGACATACAGAAATTCATATACACTGATTGCCTACAGCAACATTTCTGAAAAGAGAATCAATTCTTTCATCATGCTCTAAAAATCTATTACTGATTATATAAAATAAATGTATATATATGTTAAATTGGTCTCCTACAAGGGCATAAATATACTTAAATTTAAGATTCTTAAAATGAGTAATAAATGAGGGTCTTACCATAATTAGGTAAAATGCACATGTTGAGGGGAACCATCAGCAGAACTACGCATCCCAGAAAAATGAAAGGCACCTCATAGCCAAAGGACTGATACAAGAAGCCACCCAAAGGAGGCCCTAGCACTAGTCCCAGTCCAGAAAAAATCTCAAGACTTCCCTAAAAATGAGGAAACAAAAGAGAATTGAGTTAATATAGTTTCTTTGAAAAATTAACAAAGATGTAATGGGCTGGATCTGAAAAATAATTCTCTCCGCCTCACAATTTACATACATACACCCAAGGTGGACCCAAAATTTAAGCATACATATTGAAATCATAAAAAATAGAAAAATATGAGGTTTTTTGTTTTCTAATCCCTATGATGGGGAAGATTTTCTAATTATGACATAAAAACAGATGACACAAAAGAAAAGATTGACAAATCTGATTACATGAAAATATAAGAACTATGAAAGGCAAAAAAAAAATCAAAAGACAGATGAATAGGAGAAAAAAAATACTGACAAAGGACTAATTTCCCAAACACACCAAGAGAGTGACTGCTAGTCAATGAGGGGAAAAAAAGAACAATCCAATGAGAAAAGGGGCAAGTGATTAAATAGACTGTTGACACATAAAATGAAACACAAATAGCTCTAATGTGAACTGGTCATCTCTAAGTTGCAGGACAGCAAATCCACACTCCAAACATGTTTAGTCACAAAATCTTGTTTTACAGAGCATGTCAATGGACCAGTATTGTTCTGAATGCTTTCTGAGAAATGTATTTCTGGGAAATGTAAACAGTACACCCGTCACAGCAGCCACCACTGCATGCCAAATGGGTGCAGAACCTAAAATGAATCTACCCTGATATATATACAAAGATATACTTACATAAGTGTATATATTTAACGAAAAGTGTGAGGATTTATATTTATACAGCAAATAGGTTATCTGATGGTCAAAACTTTTAAATTACTATAAAATAGATAAACAAGTTCATACTGTATAGCACAGGGAACTATATTCAATATCTTGTAGTAACTTATGATGAAAAAGAATATGAAAATGAATATATGTATGTTCATGTATGACTGAAGCACTGTCCTGTACACCAGAAATTGACAAAACATTATAAACTGACTATACTTCAATAAAAATACATATATACAAAAAAAAAAAAAACCTTTTAAACTATTAATATGGGTAAACAAAGGAATCTTTACCACTGAGCTGATTAGACCCTGAGGTCTAGAGGACAATTACAGCTCTGAGGGTGGTATCTGTTCTGATATTCAAACCAGGAGTCCTTCAGGGATGCATGGATCCAGAGGCGAGAGCTATGGGAAAGCTAGTTGGGGTCAGGGAGGCAGCAGCTTGGAGCTGGGACAGGAACCTGGTATGTCACTAATATCCGGGGTCTAGGCATCTAAAGCAATATGTGAGAATTATGTCAATACGATGCTAAAGGCTCTGGATTTTTATGGTAAAATTAGATGGCACTCCTCAGACCAATGGCATAGAAGCACTTAGAGACTTCAAGGAGATCTCTAAGATCCTTTCCATGAATCCGGGAAAAGTGGAGGAAGGACTCTAGTACAAATCTGCTTCGGGCAACTCAGCCACAATCTAGGCTATGGAGAGACAGCAAAATACCACCAGAGAGGTTTAAGGAAAAAAAAAGGATGAAAAGAACATTTGCGTTTGCTCTCTCGGGAGCTTCTAAGCCCAGGAAGAGCACCTAAGTAGGACTAATGGTACATATATTGACAGCCAAGCAGAAATTGGCATAAAAGGTAACAAAAACACAGAGAGTAGAAAAAAAGCAAGTTAGAAGAACGGACCCCAGCTTTGACTTGTAAAGTCAAGCAAGTATTTTAGCCCACACTAAAAAGGAAAACAGGAAAAATGCATAAAATACCTACCAACACTGTAGCCACATTATTTGGAAAAGCTTTTGCAAGGATTGAAGAAGACGCGGTTATCGCTGCAGAGAAGCTTACTGCATCTGTTATTCTCACTAGAAAACACATAGCAATAAACACCGGTCCTTCTGGAACTTGGTCCAATACACTAAAAAAGAGCAAGACAATCCTCAAATGCCAAACTGGTTTTGATTTATTTTTTTCTTTTGAACTGTACTCCCTGAAAACAGTAGTACTGCAGCCATAGTTACTAAGACAAATCTCTTTAGAAAATGAATTTTTGAAGAGTGTCTTTGTTATACTTTTAGTAAGAGAATTTGAGTCATAATGACAGCCTCACTGCCCTTTTCTACTGACACAGCTGATGCACTAAATAATAATACTAAAGAGGCCTTCTGAAAAATGTGGAGTCACTCTGACAAGAACGTATGTAGAAGAAAGACTTCTTAGTTTTAGCTCTTTCCCCAAAGAAAAGTACATGAAGAGGAAAGCAAAACCAGGAATCTGAGAAAGATTTCTGATGACATTATTTTAACAGTTGTATCCCGATGTTCTTCAGCTGCTTCTCTAGGTAAGAAATTCACCTTTTGCTTAAGCCAGAAAAGTTTTGTTACTCAGAAAAGTGAGTTAAGTTTCTGTCACTCACAATCACAGCAGTCCTAAAGAACAGATTGAGTAGCCAGCTTAACGGTGATTCCCTTAGAGGATTCTTTTCTTAAGATCAATGTCGTTCAATCCATTCTCCACATAATCCAATTTCCTTCACCATTAGTCACATGCCAAGCACTAAACGATAATGGTACTGACTGATTTAAAGAAACCATAACATTTTAAACTGAAGATAAACTATGAAATCTGTTCAAGCTCCCAAACGTATCAGAGCATGACTTACCCAAAGAGAATTGTAACTCCTCCTGAGACAAATATTCCTGCTACAAACATAAATTTTGCTCCAATATGTACAAGCTATAACAAATATCAAAGAAAAGTGGTAAATTGATGACTGCTACAAGTTAAGACTGACATAAACAAATCCACTATATCAGGAAACAGAAGATTTGGGGAAGAAATGTACAGTTAATAAAACATTACAATACTTCTCTAGTGGAATAACAGCACACATTGCTTACAAACATGGAAGAAGTTAAATATCAATCAACCCTAAGAATGGAACTGTCAAAAGAAGCACAATTCATAAAACATAATGGTGGTTATTTCTGCATCAGTGGAAATTATAGACCAGTAAATTAGAATAACACATCGCATAATTTTTAAAAATTAAAATGTGAATATGAACGTTAATACTTACATATTTTCCAAACACCAAAGATGCCAGCAAGTCAAACAAAGCATAACATCCAAAGATCATACCAATAACTGTGTTGCTGACTCCTTTCTTTTCAGCCTTGAAAGTAACAGAAAAGGAAACCAATATTTAAAAAAAAAAAATGGAGCTATTGGATCAGAGCATCATCTTCTTGTAAACTTTGTGTAGCAATTTCAAAGATTATTATTTTAAAGTAAGCAGGGTGAGGAAAGAAAGGGAGCTAGTAAAAGCTAGTCTCTAACATGAAAGTAATTCACTCATCAAGCCTGTAACAAATTGTTAGCTTTACGATCTAGCGAAAGAAGAACAAAACGAGGCATCACACTTCTTGATTTCAAAAATAAATTACAAAGATACAATAACCAAAACAGTATGGTTCTGGCATACAGACAGACATAAAGACCAATAGAACAGAATAGAGAACCCAGAAATAAACCCACACATTTATGGTCAATTGATCTTCCACAAGGGTGCTCAGGACACACAATGGGGAAGAGACACTCTTCAAGAAACAGTGTTAGGAAAACTGGAAAAGAATGAAACTGGACCCCTATCCTACACCACTCACAAAATGAACTCAAAACAAATTAGACTTAAACATAAGATCTGAAACTGTTAAACTCCTTGAAGAGAAGATGGGGGTGGGGGACTTCTTGACATTGATCTTGGCAATGATTTCTTGGATTTGACACCAAAAACCTAGGCAACAAAACAAATTAGACATATGGAACCACACCACATTAAACATCTTCACAGCAAAGGAAACAATCAACAGAGTGAAAATGCTACCTACAGAATGGGAGAAAATGTTTGTAAACCATCTCTATATCCAAAATATATAAGAATTTCCTACAACTGAATAGTCCAAAAAACCCCACAAAGACCCTGACTTAAAAAATGGGCAAAGGACTTGAATAGACATTTCTTTAAAGACGACATGAAAAATGGCCACCAAGTATATGAAAAGCTCCTCAAGATCACTAATCATCAGGGAAATGTACATCCAAATCACCATGAGATATCATTTCATTATCTTTTAATTATCTTATAATGGTTAGGATGGCAATTATTGAAAAAAACAAACAATAACAAGTGTTGAGGATGTGGAGAAATTGGAACCTTTATACACTGTTGGTGAGGATGTAAATTGCAGCCACTATGGAGAACAGTATGGAGGGTCCCCCAAACATCAAAAACATAACTCCCAGACAATCTTCTGAGTATATATCAAAAAGAATTGGAAGTAGGGTCTCAGAGATATGTGCACCCCCTGTTCACTGCAGCATTATTCTCAATAACCAAGATGAAACAGAAGGAAACCAAATGTCCATCAACAGATGAATGGGTAAAGACAATGTGCCATATATATATATCTATATACCTATATGTAGATATAATGAAATATTATTCAACCTTAAAAAAAGAAAATCCTGGCATTTGCAATGACATGGATGAACCCTGAGGAAATTACACTAAGTGAAGTAAGCCAGTTGTAGAAGAACAGACACTGCAGATTCTTATATGAATTATCTACAATAGTCGCACTCACAGAAGCAGAGACTAGGATGGTGCTTCTCAGGAGCTTTGGGAAGGGGGAAGTGGAGAATTACTGCTTTTTGGGTATAAAATTTCTGTTATACAAGATGAGCTCATGTTATGTTCTCACCACAAAAAGGAAGGAAGGAAGGAAGGAAGAAGGGGAAGGAAGAAGGGAAAGTAAGAAAGAAAGACAGAAAGACAGAAAGGGAGAGAAAGAGAGAAAGGAAAAGAAGAGAGGAGAGGAGAGGGGAGGGGAGAGGAGAGTAGAGGAGAGGAGAGTAAAAGAAAAGGAAAGGAAAGGAACCCAGAAAAGAACACATGGGAATTTTTTGATGGATGTGTTTAGGATTTTGACTGCAGTGATGACATCACAGGTGAGTGCATATGTCCAAACTCACAAGATGGATATATTAAATATGTGCAGTTATTTGTATATGAATTATTCCTAAAGTCCCCTATGAAAAAGAAAAGAATTGTTAGCTTTAGCTGGCAAAAAAACAGAATTAGAGTATAAACAAAACAAAAAACCTTGATTGAGAAAATTTGGGCTCTGCTTCACCAGTGGAACTAAGCAAACAGTTGAAAAGTCTTGACATACTTGCTTTTTGGAATCTGTGAGATAACAGAAAATATATATATAGGTTTCTGCCCTCAGTTCTTGGCACAAAGCTCCTTAAATCCTTACAATCTCCTAAGTGATAAGAGCTCTAGCAGCAATGTTGTTCTAATATTTGGTCTTTGACCCTGGCTCCTGATACTGGGCTCCTCAACCCCTTGGCATCTCCTGGGTGATAGGAGCTCTAATGAGGCGACTCTGGGTGCACTCCTGGATGGGGGCTGGTCACCAGAAAGACCAAGCCATGATCAGAAGCTTGGAACAATCAGTCCCACACCCCATTCTCCAGAGAGGGGCTGAAAATTGAGTTAATGATTGGTCATGCCTATGTGATGAAGCTTCCATAAAAATCCTTAAGGTGTGGGGTTTGGGAGCGTTCAGACTTGTGAGCACATGGAGATGCTGGAAGCATGGTACACTCGGGATATGGAAGTTCCATGGCACCTTGCATATACCTTGCCCTGTGTATCTCTTCCATCTGCATGTTCATCCATATACTTCATCACATCCTTTTATAATAAAGTGTAAGCCTTAAGCAAGTGTATCCCTGAGTTCTGTAAGTCACTCTAGCAAATAACTGAATCAAAGGTAAGGAGGACCTCTGATTTGTAGCCAAGTTGGATGGATGCTATGGGTAACCTGGAGACCTAACACTTGTGACAGGCATATGAAGGTGGGGGGCGGGGGGCGGTCTCATGGGACTGAGCTTTTAACCTATGGTGTCTGTGCTAATTCAGGTTAGTGTCAGAACTGAATGGTGGGACACCCAGCTGATGTCACAGAGAATAGCTTGGTGTAGGGAAAAAAAACCCACACATCTGGTGTCTGAAGTATTGTGAGTGTGGCAGTAGTGTGAGTGTAAAGGAGAAACACAAGAGGAAGGTTTTCCTACTCCGTATTACATTTTGGTACAGGATTGAATGTCACTAAAAACAACAACAACAACAAAACCACTTTGCTGCGCAAAAAACTCAAGAACAGGAAGTTCCTTAAGTTGAAACATGAGTCATCCCAAGTCTGGTTCTCTGTTTCTGATACCAGTATCAGCCACCTGACAGGCTCGAGAAAAGAGTTTTCTTTCCTGACATCAGCAACACAGATGAAAGTAGCTCCCCCATCCCCCCCACAGTCTACATGCTCCTGAAACATCTGGAGTAGTTTATCACGCATCAAAGATCCCTACTAAGATTTCTAGCCCATCCTATCAGGAGCTCCTAATACAGCACTTATTCTAAATCTACTTCTTCCGAACTTCAAATGCTACTATTAGTTGCGATGTACAACTGAACAGAAGGCTTTAAAAAATGTTAAACCTTGGAACTATGGTAGATCCTTCCATCAGATTCTAGCTATAATCATTTAAGGAATTAAAATGTGAGCTTAATTTCAAGATGGGCGACTTGGCATGTCGTGGAGTACTAAGCCTAAAACACACAGTTCTCCATCCTATCAGGCAGTCAGTGGTCATTTATGGTCATTTATTGAACATCTTCTGTGTCAGGTGTGGTCCCTAAGAGACAGCAGTGAATATTATGGTCAGAAGATTCATCCTTTCGCCAGAGCTTCAGCTCTTCCACAAATGACTTTACTCTGAATATAGAAATGCACACACACACTCCTACACCCTTTAAAATTCATTCTCTACAACAGCAAACTTGTATTTCTTTACGTCTTCTCCCTAACTACACTTTTACAATGAAAATTTACTTCATCGCTTCCCATACGACGTTATGATCATCATTCAATCTTTGTCTTTTTTAAAAAATGTTCTTCTTGTGTCCTTATGTCTCTGAATAAACCCTACATGTCTCAAAGCATCATACCACAGGAAACAAGATGGGTGACCTCTACTGTTTATAGCTAAACCATAGGAAGGAAGGGAGCCCTCATTCTAGGAAGCAACCCCAACCCGGAAATGTGGTCTCTAAATGCTAGGTGGTAGGAGAGAGTGAAGAAGTTGAACCTACAGCATTACAAAAACTGCTTGGCCAGGATTTAAGCCTATAATTTTATGAAGCTCAGACTTAGTTCTTCTCCTCCCATTACCGATAGTCACCTGAGATAACAGTGTGGAGAAAAGAGAAATCTCACTATGAGAGATACTTTTAAAGGCATCCTCGCAAGAGGTTATGCAGTAGGTAGATGGGAACGTGGAGTCCACACTTCGTCTGCACAAGGGTCAGGTAGCATTAGGGGCTTAATTGTGCCCCTCAAACTTCTTATTTTGATGTCCTCCCTCCCAGCCCCTCAGAATGTGATCTGATTTGGAGACACAGTCTTTGCACGTGAAATCAGTTGAAATGAGGTCATGAGGGGTGGAGTCTAATCCAATATTACTTGTATCTTTGTAAAAAGGGGAAATTTCTACAAAGAGACACATAGAGGGAAGATGATGTGAAGAGAAAGGGAGAAGTCAGCTACCTCCAAGCCAAAGAGAGAGGCCTGGGGTAACTCTCCCCCTCGCACCCCTCAGGAGGAGCCAGCCCTGCCAGCACCACTTTGATTTTGGACTTGTTGCCTCCAGAGCTGTGGGATAATAAATTTCTGTCATTTAAGCCATCTAGTTTGTGGTGCTTTGTTACTGCAGCCCTAGCAAAGTAAAGCATGCACCTCAAAGAGAAGGTGTTATCAAGGGTGTCAGTTAAGATGTAGAAAGAACATTCATTGGTCAAGTCACCTTATCCATGTTCTTTGCTTCATAGCTCTGGGAAGCATTCACTTCCTAAGTCTTGCAGAAAATACATAATAGTTTGAGCAACTAACATTTACCAGACCCTCACTACGAGCCATGCTGTTTTATATGGTTCCTAACAACAATTAAATAAGGGATGTATTTTTAGCTGGCCCCATCTTACAGAAGTCTTACAGAGGACACAGACTTGCAAAAGTTACTTGTGTCATGGTCACAGCAGCTGTAACAGCTTCCATCTTGCATAGGATCCCACATTCTCTGCAGAAGCAGGATGGTGACTGAGGATGTCCTAGAACCACAGACCACAGCAAGAACTGAACACCACTCTTGGCATGTGGATCCCGCTTTGCCTTAGGAAAGCAAGAACAGCTACCGAAAGCAATTTCTAGTTCACTTATTAGTCTCTGCCAAAGGAGGAAGGAGCCAGAAAAAAGGATGAGTAGAAACAGGAATCCTGCACCAGAAATTAAGAAAAAGGGTTTTGTTTTCCCTTGGCCTGGTGACCACCAGCTAATAGGAAGGATAACGGGATACGCAGGCAGAGGGGTAAGTTCTGCCAGGGCATTTGTCAACCTAAAGCTTTAATAAGAAATGAAGGAAAAAAAAAAGTCCACTCTTCATATCTACAACTTTTAAAGTTAGAAAACTCTCTCCCTTGCCTCTTCTAAGCAAAAAACTAAATCAAAGGGAAAAAAAAAAAAGGTACACACCCACAGCCCGGCTTTCCTTTACTTGTATTGCACGAAGAAGAAACTAACACTAGTTGCCCTCCTTAAGTTACAGCTGAGCAGGGAAATGCCCTAACTTACTCCATCTGAATTCCACTGGCTCCACCCATCACTATATTTTTCCAAAACCCGTATCTGCTCAGTCAACTCTGTCTTGCTCAAACACCTCTGATGACTTCTCACTAACTCTGTCTTTGTCATGAGTGGAAGGACCCTGGCAATCAGGCTCCAACCTGCCTCCTCAGATCCTCTGACTCTATGAGACCTCACTCCATCTGAGGCCCAAGCCACACCATTGTCTGCAGTCCCCTAAGAACATGCTATTTACTTTGCTAATCTCATGACTATCTCACCTAGAACAGGTTTGGCTCTCTTGTTCAACATGGAAACTATCATTTCTCAAAACTCACCTTAAGGTTATCCTGCCAAGTCCCTTCCAGTACCACCCTTCCCTCCCACACGCACCATCCCACCCATGCATGGCAAAATTAAACTTTCTCTTTTCTAGAGCTTCCTAGCATTTAGGACAACCTCTTCTTCAAGGAGGCCCAAATACTCTGCAACTCTTTTTTTTCATATTTTTTCATTGCCAAAGGACAGATGAGAGAGGGACATTTTGCTGATTTTCCTTCCAGCCCTAACACATCCAAATGGCCCAGCACACTCCAGGGTGGGAAGTCTTTCAACCTCCTCCTCCCATTCAGTAAACAAAACTGGACTGGGCCAGTCACTGAACTTCTGAGTCTGTTCCTTCATTTGCAACACGATCAGGTTCTCACTATTCTGCCTATCTGATGGAGTTGCTGCAGAGACCAAATGGGATTAAACGTGTGGGAAAGCACACTGGAAACTAAAAAGCACTTATGGGTTCAGAGCTGTACTGTTCCTCTAGCAAAGACAAGTCATGCTTATCCTTTTTTGTAGCACACAGAAAGACGGACCACATGTGGCCAAAGCAGTTAGATGACTGGGAAGGGCCAGCGCATCACGAGCTGAGGCTTTGGCAAAGAGCATGAAGTAAAACACACGGGCACATTATCTCCACTCAGCCAACCCAGTCCCATTCCTTCCATACTATACCCCATCGACCTCCAGATTTCAGGGGGCTTCTCTAGGTGTTATTCCTCCAAGTCTGTACCATTATCTGTAGACCCTAACATCACATAAAAGGCTATGATTAGAAGGACCTAATAATATCACTCATAATTCTTCCTCGGCACAAACATTGATAGTAGGGTTCCATACAAAATTCAAGTCAGAAAAAGAGAATGGGCCATGTCTTCCTAATTCTAAAATATTAATAAACCCAAACTCCAGGAAACAGAGTTACTGTCTTATGAGGTTTTGTTTTGCAATAACATCAAAATCTCAGTTATTCAATACACTTCCTTTTTTTTTTTTTTTTAGTTGCAGAAACCAAATAAAGATGAATCAAAGTACTTGGTAAGCAAAGTAACTTTATTTAGTATTTAGATGAATTACCTTCCAAGATGATGGGGGTTTTTTGGACTGAATTCTTTTTTATATATTCTCTAAGAAGTCTTTTGTTGGCTGAAGTTCTAAACATCATCTTTACTACATGCAGATTTTTAAATATTCCATACTATCAAATGAAATATTTCAAAGGCTTTTTTAAAACATTAGTAGTTCATAAGGATATGAAAATGTCTTACCTCCGTGGGGAAAAAGGGTCCAAGGATAGAATAGCACATCATGGAACTGAAGTTAATGGAAGCTGCTGAAATCAGTACAAAAATCTGTTCTCTTGAAAGTCGCCTGGGGGTCTCCCTTACACTTCCTGGAGGGCCATCACCTTGAAGGCAAACACACTACAATTACAAATATGTAATTGGGGTTACTGATCGAAGAACAGAAATGTCATTTCTGTGCACGACGCACTCTGAAGATAACATTTGCTGAGCTAATGGCTATTTTGAATATAGCACATTTGATCAAATGTAATGCAATCTTTGTATATCACTACAATTTTCAAAATACATCACTTTCATTTACAAACTATTCCCTATTAGAATTTCAGTGCACAATTCATCAAACCGTGCGGTTTGCCTTCACCATAAGGCCTGTTTCTTTCACCTTTAATGGATTCCTTTGAGAAGGATGAGGCCACAGGATGAACTCCATAGGGTACTGTTCTCTGAAGTGTAACAGACCTTCTCAAGTTACTAGCTTCACATGCTATGTGAACTCGGTGTTTGAAGCACATCATGTTAGCTGTTTATTAATCATTCCAGGATACTATCAAAGTCAAGTGAAGTGTAAGTAAAAGAAAACAAGCCAAATCCTTCAACTGGAGAAATAGTACTTACAATGGTAGCTCCTGGGAAAACAAGCCCCATAAACCCATAAATCAGTACTTGTTTACACTCATTACTGGTCTTTTGCATCAATTATTTTAATACTTATTCCCACCATTTAATTTAAAGACACCAAGTCAATTACTCAGTTTCAAACAGCCAGTGAATCTAATTGCTACTTTTAAGTTGAATGGTTTTAAGAAAAAAGAAATTTAAGTAAGAAATATATATCTGAATTGCTCTATTTTTTCGGGAAGTTGCCATTGCTGTCTAGAAAAACAAAAATTTGTGCAGCATGAGGAAGTCTCAAGAATCATTGTAAAAATCTTGGTAGAGGATGAGGAAGGCAGCTGAGAGAAAGTTAAAGGCGGGGGACAACAGTGGATTTTCATGTGTCTAATGGCATACTGATTTGAATGCATTCTTAAACACAGTAATTAAAAGCAGAGCTACCGAGAGAAACTGTTAGAGACCGCACGCCACCCCAATGCTCAAATTTTAACCCCCTTGCAGAGAGAAAAGGCACGCTGACCCGAGCCCCAGGCCAGGTCCCCGTCTTTTCGAACCTCTCTCGGAAACAAATCAAGCTACCGCTACTTCAGTCGCTTTTAAAGAGACAGGACACAAGCCACCAAGGCGGGTCCAGCCGAGCTGCTCTTCTGTCACCTCCTGGGGGGAGCGGACCTTCGGGGTCTCCCGACGCCTCCATGAGCGGTACGAGGACTCCGGCGCCCCGGTTCCCGGGTCCAAGCCTGCGTCCCTGGACTCGAATTCGAACCAGCTGAAAAGCGGGCAGCGACTGCTCAGCCCGGCCCTGGCATCCTCGATTCCGTGCGGGTAGCGCCGCCCCGAGTTCCACGCAGCCTGGAGGACACCGAGGAGCTCTGGGGGGCGGGGGCGGAGCAAGGCTTTTTTTTTTTTTTTTTAATGCGGACTGTTAATGTCTACCACTTAGGATATGCTGTCCTTTTTTTCTGTAGGAGAACAACAACAACAACAAAGAGTCTATATTTCATATAGTTGAACCCTTTACCTTAAAATGAGCAAAATTTAGGAATACTAAAAGTGAGAAAGGAAGCTTATGTAGACATAGAAAATTTAGGGAATACCTAAAGTAAAAATACAAATGTAAATTAGAAAATTAGGTTCATACTGACCCTTTTTTAAGAGTGAGTTATTCTTCACAGTGGGTAACATAGAAATGAATTAACTGGACCAAACTTTGGATGCTTTTGGACATTTTTTTCTTCAAATATTTTTGTCTCATTCTCTTGACTCCTTATGGCACTGGAATTGCATATATGTTAGCATTATGTATTCAATTACATACATGTTAAACCTTTTGATTTTGTCCCACAGATCATTGCAGCTCTATTTTTTTCAATTGCTTTCTTCTCTCTTTTCTTCAAATTAGAAAATTTCAGATTGATCACACTTCAAGTTTACTCAGTCTTTCGTCTTCTCCAATCTGCTGCTAGCCCTTCCAGTGAACTTATTTCTCATATTTTATCTCAGTTCTCAAATTTCTACTTGATCCTCTTTCATAGTTTTTGTTGTCTCTATTTGTTCATTCATTATGAGAATTTTTTAAACATTTTTGAGCACATTTTTAGTAGCTGCTTTAAAATTCTTGACATTTTGAATCATCTTGGGGCCAGTTTCCATACATTGCCTTTTCTTTTTAGTGTGAATCATGTTTTCCTGTCTTCTTAGCATACGTGATGGTTCTGGATCATATCAAGGACATCATGGATGATACACTGCAGAGACTCGGGATTCTCCTGTATTGTTTTAAAGAATATTGTTTTTTTTTTTCTTTTTTAACTTCAGCGGTTAACCTGCCTTGATTCAAACTTTGTTTCTTAGGGATGAGAGGCAGCTGAATTCTCTGTGTATTTTGTTTAGCCTTAACTATGTTGCTTGGAGTCTGCCCCATGCACATGTAGTTCAGGGGCCAGTCAGAGGTTTAGCAGCATCTATACACAGAATATTGGTCTGTCCCTCTGCCATTTTCGGCAGCCGTGATTGCTCTAAACTCTTTCCTCTGGCTTTCAAGGCAGTAAAGCTGAGGACCTCTGACTATTAGTTGCCCCATGCGGCACTGATGGGATTCCCTCATGCTAAAAGCCATAAATGTGGGGATTCAGCCAGTGCCTTCAGGTAGTTTCTAAAAATTTTAGACTTATATTGATTATCTGCAAGAGGGTTAGTCTTGCAGAACCACTGTTAATTCATATTTGTTGTATGTTATTAAACTAATCATCTGTGATGGATTGGGCGGGAAAAAAAATCTTCATTTAGTCAGACAGCTAGGCAGATAGTTTGAGAAGCACTGACTTAAGAGACTTTGTAAAAGTTCCTGTAACTAAGATCCCTGGAACCATCCTGTTTCTACCATTCCCTGAACCTGATGGCTCAACAAACCCTTTTATTCTCTGAGCCAATCAGTAGCTTTCCAGTATATTCACTTTTTTAAAAATGTTGGCCAAAGGTTATTCTGTTGCATGCAAAGAACAACAATTGATATAATATTATCCAAATTTTCTATAATGCACATGCTTACTTGTCCTAATACAAAAAAGCAACAGCTGTCATTTACAAATAAAGAGCTCATCTACAACCTGGAGATAGAGAAGGGAAGCTGGCATCAGTGCCAAGTGGCTGAAGTCACATGATATCACCATTTTACTGATAAAGAAAAAGAAGTCATTTGCCAAAGGCCACAGAGTGAGCTGGAATTTGAACTCAGTTCAGCTGGGCCCCACCACCCCAAGATATAAAATCTTTCGAGCGTATGAACTAGTTTAACTTCTGTTCCCAGCTCTGGTATTTCAGGGAAGCTTTCTGCAGTTCAACTCAAAGATCTTTTCTAGCATTTAATCTGTTCTACATCCCCTTCTTCTTTGATATCTGTCATAGGTTGAATTGTGTTCCCTAAAAATACATATGTTTAAGTCCTAGCCCCAGCACCAAATATCAAGACCTTATCTGGAAATAGTTGTTCAAGATGTAATTAATTAAGACGGGGTTATACTGGAGTGGGGTGAGTCCCTACTCCACTATAACTGGTATCCTTATAAAAAGGAAAAAATTTGGACGCAGGGACAGATATGCACAGAGAACATCAGATGAAGACTGGAGTTATGTTGTCACAAGCCAAGGAATGCCAAAGCATACCAACATTGCTGGCAAACTTCAGAAGCTAAGAGAAAGGTATGGAGCAGATTCCCGCTCACAGCCTAGAACTAACCAACCCTGCAGACACCCTGATTTCAAACTTCTTGCCCTCAGAACTCTGAGACAATAACTTTGTTGTTTAAGCCACCAGTCTGTTTTTTAATTGGAGTATAGTTTACAATGTTGTGTCAATTCTGGTGTACAGCATAATGTTTCAGTTATACGTATACATACATATATTCGTTTTCATATTCTTTTTCATTATAGGTTACTACAAGATATTGAATAAAGTTCCCTGTGGTATACAGTAGAAACTTGTTTATCTATTTTATATACAGTTAGCATCTGCAAATCTCAAACTTCTAATTTATCCCTTCCAACCCCCCTTCCCCACCAGTAACCATGTTTGTTTTTCTATGTCTGTGAGTCTCTTTCTGTTTTGTAAATAAGTTCATTTGTGTCATTTTTTTTTTTAGATTCCACATATAGGTGATATCATATGTTTTTTTTCTTTCTCTTTCAAGCCACCAGTTTATGGTAATTGTTATGGCAACCCCAGCAAACGAATATAACATCTATACTTAGATGATTCAGAAACCTACATTTCTACTGCCCTTTTTCGGCATAACACTGCAATATTCCCTTTCTCCATTTATGCAACTTTTTAGCACAGTAAGGGAGAGCCAGTCATATTATTGCCAAATGTGAGATGTAAAGTTATCTCTGAATTCTGTGATTTCCTTCCCACATTTGGGCAATCATCCAAATGGCTGAAGTGTTAGAAGCTTGAGCTTTTAAGTCAGCTGGGCTCAAATATCAGCTTCCACATTTAATAGCTATGTGATCTTGGGCAACTCTCTAAGCCTGGGTTTCCTTCCCTGTGAAAGGGGGCTAATACCACCAATACCATATCGAGTCTCAATGAGGATCAAGGGAGAAAATATATGATAACACTTGAAGTGCTCAACAAGAATACCAATTATTTTCATTATTGTTTCTAAAACAAACTTCAGAATTTATTTATTTTTCCTCTGTATTTCAGATGCACATTATGTAAGTATCATAATCTGCAGGTATAAGAGTGACCCTAGCCTTTAAGCTCTATTTAATTTGTCTTCCACTTTTGTCAATATCTAAAGTTGAGAGGAGATGAACTAGGAGAATCTATATTACAGAATCCTTAAATCACCAGTGTGCCCTTTAACTTCATCCCCGGGATTAGAACTGGTCATATAAGTAGAACATCAAAAACAAACAAACAAAACCCACAAAAACTACAAAAAACAAAAAATAAGCTCAGAGAGAAAAAAATGTGACAATGAATATATATATATGTTCATATATGACTGAAAAATTGTGCTCTACCCTGGAATTTGACACAATATTGTAAAATGATTATAAATCAATAAAAAATTTAAAACAATAACAATAATGAGGTGGATTTATGACTGGAGGGATAGAGGGATGGATAGATGGAAGTATGATAAGCCAAGTCTAGTAAGTTGTTAATGGTAGAATCTTGGTGGAGGATATAGAGTCATGTACTGAATCTTAATTCTTTCAGCTTTGCCATGTGTTTGAAAATTGTCATAATAAAATCTCTTAGTAGTGGTTATCCACAGAGGATGGGATGACAAAAGCTTTCACTAACTCTGTGTTTAAATTTTTTGCAATTATATAATTAAAGAAAAATGAAAATAATTCTTTTTAAAGCTACATGAAACTGTCTTCACCAGTGACATCACCAAACTATTCACTGAATTACTTTTCATGTTTGAAATTTACATTAGGCCATGCTAAAAAACAAAACAAAACAAAAAAAAGTAGCTCCAATTCTAAGAAGGGAAGTTTGAAACTGATAGGCATTCATTAAGGTGAAATATTAAGGCCTATGATACTCGGGGCTACAGAATAAATTATGAGCTCCTAAAAAGACAAAAGCCAAGTCAGTGTTGGATGGTACTACACTGGAAAAATAGCATATGCTAAAAGGTGCTTAATCATTATTCTCCTGTATAAATACGTTGTTTGGCAATGATTATTTTCTCATTTATATTTCCCAAATCTTTACCAAATTTTGTGCCTCCTCCGTAAGATTTGGAGGGGGGTGAGGCGTGTGGTTAGAAATCTACTAATATGTTTAGCATATTAACTTTTATTAACTTTAGATGAAAATTTGCTGAAACACTCATGTTTCAAAAATACAAATGTGTTAAGGTAACTTTCAACAAAGACAAAGAAGCATCCATGGCTCTGTCCTTATTCTTTTCTTCACTTAAAATAATTTTTTATTTTTATTATTATTTTTTTTTTTGAGCCAGTTTCAAATGTTGACTCGAGCCCTAAGTCCTTCTCTTACCTTTCCACATTAACCCCACTTAGTACATCCACTGTGGCCTTTAGGTTGTCTCATCTTTGGCTCAAAGCTTAATCCCACATCACAAACATGAAATCAGCAGGAATAAACATTCTCATGTTTATAAAACTCGGCAGCTTTTTTTTTTTTTAAAGCAAAAGCTCAGTAGTTAAATGAACAAGTAAAGTGAACAACTTTTTAGGATGAGGTATGGATGGAAGGAAGCAGGTTCATCATTTTTAAAATGAAAACTTGAAAGCTAAAAATGAACAATATCAATCTATTAAAATTACGGTTTATCACTCTTCTGGTTAACTCTACCTCACACTCTTGCCACTCACTTTAGTTTTCTTCACAGCAGTCAAAGAATCTAACAGTACCTGTTTTGCTCTTCGCTGTTCACTCTATACGTAGTGCTGGCACCTATCAAACGCTTAATAATTGCTAACTGGCTTGGTGACTTGTCAAGAGAAGAAGTTAAAGCTGAGAAAAAGGACTGTACTGATTACATTCGGCTGTATTTCATGTATGTGAGTTGGAAATGCGGGTGGGGAAAGGCCAATCAACGTAAAACTCAAAATGTTGCTTCCCGGCAAAGTCAGAGTTAAAACTGACAGTCAGGTTCCACTCCTAACTCTGCTAGTTCTGGACGGCGAAATTGAGGCCGGATTTTTCAAAGCCTACATTTTCCTAGACCCTATCCCTCTGTCCACCTGTTGAATCTCCATTTAGGCGGGAGTACGAATTCAGGGAACAACTTAGTGTTTAAACCGAAAAAAAACCCCTCCATTTAGAACAACTACACTAGGAAACCGTAGCCAGCCACCTGGCGGGCGTTCCACTTAACAAACTCGCCGGGAAAGTGGAATTTGCGAAGTGCTGAGAATTAGCGCAAACGTGTTGGCTTTCGTTTCATGGAAAGACATACATACACACCTACGAGGATCACTCACAGAGTAACACATTCACGGACACTCAGAGCGAGTTAGAAGCCAAGGGAGAGAGTACGCCGCTCAGGAAGCCCAATCAGTGGGGTCGACAGGAAGCTACAATTACGGTGTGCATGCTAAGAGTTAAAAGCCGTTTCTACCCAGCCAGGGGCCGGAGGCCTGAAGAGACTATGGAGATAGGAGCGTTTGGCTCTTCTCGCGCTCCGTAGAACGAGCTCTCTGGGCCTCAGCAGGCCACGCCCCAGGCAGGGAACGGCTTTAGGAGGCTGCCCGCGTTAGTGCCTGTTTCGCAGAGCCAATGACCGGCCGAGCAGCGTCAGAAGAACAGTAGGACCCCTACCTTAGAACCGCCTCAATCCGGAAACAGAAATTCTCGAAGCCCGGCACTACCAGAGCCAGCTCTTTCGTGGAAGGGAATGCACATGCGCCTAGGGGGGGTCCTGGGACACCCTTAAATACCGTCTTGCAAGCGTGCTGGTCCTCTTTCCCTGCCGCCGCCGAGTCGCGCGGAGGCGGAGGCTCGGGGTGAGCTAAGGGAAGGGAGGTGGTTTCAGAACGTGGCTCGGCGTTTTTTGGCTATAGGACTATTTTTGAGTATCTGGGCCTAAACTGAGTCGTTTGGTTAACCAGTGTCTTTGGTTTTTTTTTGCATTGTAGTGCATTCAAGATTCGGCTCCACCCGTAACCCACCGCCATGGCCGAGGAAGGGTGAGCCCAGGGCCGGGGTCGTGATGCGGGCCGGGTCTGGGCCGCGTGTGGGCCGCGAGTCGGCAGCGCGGGCTCTGGGTCACTCGTGGCGCTCAAAGCGGCGTTTGACCTACCTCGCCGTTGGCTGCCGAGTCTGAGGTTCTAGATGGCATGCAGGTAGCGTAATGATTGTTTTAATATTTTCTTACGTTTTAGCATTGCTGCTGGAGGTGTAATGGACGTCAATACTGCTCTACAAGAGGTGCTGAAGACCGCCCTCATCCATGATGGCCTAGCACGTGGAATTCGCGAAGCTGCCAAAGCCTTAGACAAGTACGTGTATCAGTCTCAATACTGTGGGGTGTTGGAACCGGAACAAAACTGCAGCCAAGGGAAGAAAGCGTGAAGTTCATGATGTTAGCACAAAAGTTCTGAATGACATCCGTTCTACAGGAAACCTAGGAAAAGGTATCAACTAAGATCTCTAGTGGACCACTCTAAGTGTGTGTTTGGAATGGGGATGAGTACTTAAAAGTAAAACTACAGTGTTTGAATGATGACTTAAATTGTCGGATACCCCTTCACTCCTTTTATGAGTGAAAGCTAACAGTCTGACAAACCTGTAGGTTGTGGGGCTGATTTCATGTTATCCAGAGAACAGATAGGAACCTTCATTTAACATTTTCTAATTTTGAGTTTCTATGTTAATGAGATTTCAAGGTACTGTTTATTGCAGGAGCATTTGGGCTTTTACGTGAACCTCGTGTATTTACAGTAGCTGTGAAGATGAATGTGAAAGTAGGATAGTTGGGAATTTATTCGGTTTGGTTTTTGGGCTAGTTACATAGGCAGAGCAACTGCTGTGAATTATTTGAGCTGAATTTAAGTGCCCTTTAAGGGTTACTGAGCCAGGTGAATTTAAGTCAGTTCAATTCCCTTTGGCGTGGACTGGCCAGTTTGATCCAGTGGAAACAGCACTCCTTGTTTGAAGGTACCTGGCACGAATTTCTTGGACTATTTGTACCTTGAAAATACTGCATGGTAGTAAATGTCTGAGCCGGTAATGGGGAACGAATTGATGAACTAGGTCCTACGTATAAACTTGGTATTTTCAGGAGTTTCGATAAGTGAATTAAATACACAGCCTGTGGCATCTGCAACAGACTGAAAATGGGTGTGCTGCTTGCGTTTTGGCCAGTGTAGAGATGACTTACAAAGTGCGGAGTGGTGGATTTAAACCTGAATTTCAGCTTCTCTTGTTTGATTTGCATTTCAGGCGCCAAGCCCATCTTTGTGTGCTTGCATCCAACTGTGATGAGCCTATGTATGTCAAGTTGGTGGAAGCTCTTTGTGCTGAGCACCAAATCAACCTGATCAAGGTAAGTAATCCATCTAATTTGGTTTACCCGAACTGTTTCGATATCTTAGCTTAATGACAGTTGGGCCAGTTAGGGTCGTGTGTCCAGCTTTCTGTGGGTGTGAAAAATACCACAGACTTGGCATTATGGGCCATGCTAAAGCTAAAGCAGCATTTTATTGAACATTTTCTTTATAGAACAAAACTTAGGTAGAGTGCTGATAGGTGGGCTTGGTGCTGTACATGATGACAACTGGCTCCCTCTACTGAACTGCTGTGAGGAAACTGCCATGTCACCCTATCTGATTACAGCTGCCTTTCATTTAATGTATTGTCAGTAGCACAACTGCCTATTAGTGTGGTGATGTGTTTTTTTTTATTCCTTCCGATAGGTTGATGACAACAAGAAGCTAGGGGAATGGGTAGGTCTCTGTAAAATTGACAGAGAGGGAAAACCCCGTAAAGTGGTTGGTTGCAGCTGTGTGGTTGTTAAGGTAAGTCAGTATTTGGGGTGAAGGCTGTGCTGGATGACCATGCTTAACTCCGTAATGCGTTTAGGTAGTAACATAAGTCAGGAACACCTTAAAAGCAAAACGTGTGATTCTCAACAGATCTAGAAAGTTTTCTAGAAAAGGGAAATAAGCCGTAATTAAGCCAGCCAAAGAATCTGCTTACCTGAATGTGTTTCTGCAGAAATTTAGAAAATGCTGGCAATAGGAAAGCCATGTTACGAGCCTTAAAGACATTGAGGTCATTAAGGTCCCTGAAAATGGCTACAAGATATTTTAATGATGAGAAGCATTTTCATGAGACATGTGCTAGGTTTTTTTTTTTTTAAGCTTCACTCTAACTAGAGCTAACAATTTAGTGGAGTTTCTAAATTAGTAAAATCGCATATGATTTTTTTTAGGACTATGGCAAAGAGTCTCAGGCCAAGGATGTCATCGAGGAATACTTCAAATGCAAGAAATGATCAAATAAAAAAACTGGGCTCTTGTTTCTCATTTCTGTTCTTTGGGGGGAGGGCAGTAACATAAGGTCCCTGTTAACGAAGGACAAAAGATAAAAAATCATGGACGTATGCTATTTGTCTCCTGGTTTCTGAATGACAGCCTGTTATCCCAACCAGTTACTTGAGTGTTGGCAGTTAGGACAGCCTAAGCAAACGTAGGCTTAACAGTAATATGCTAGCAACAGCCAGGGGTTCTTTCTTGGGTGAGGACGTTCATCAGTATGGCTGGGTCAACCTAGAAACTGGAGAAATGAGTTGAGGCTAGTCAAGTGGGTGTCAGTAATTTAGAACTCTGTTCCCACAGCAGTCAATCTAAGACAAACATGGGCAGATTAGATTTAGGCTATGGGACTCAAGAAGGTAGGTACATGATGTTGGGAGTGCTTATGCACATGCCCATTAGGAAAGGTCATGGTGTCTTCATTTACCTAAATGTTAGACACAGAAGCAAGATATGCTTCCAAGACTAGTGTGCTCGAGTCCATGAGAATCTTAGCAGGGAGGAGAGTAATAATGACCCATTTATTTCAAGCTTGAATCAAGTTGGGTTTGTTGGTATGAGTATGAAGTGCTGAGCCTGCTAGTACTAATGGAAGTCTTTAACTTGGAATCTGGTAAATTGCTAACCGGAGTCCTTTTAATTTCTCCTAGTTTTCCAGTTTTCATGTAGCTTCAGGGCACACGTGAAGCTTGAACTTGAGCCAGGTCTGGTTTTAAATATTTGTATGGAGTGTATGCATCTTGGGAATTTGCAAGTTTAAGTCCTCCAAGATGTCTGACATCTTAATGTCACTAAGGATTGATTGTCAGCGTGGTGTATTACACACTGGAGTGAATGCCTCATGTAAACTCTAGAGCTAGCTTTACAAAACAAGTCCATCTAGGGGTAACCTGTTGCCATTAAATGTCAACCTAAGCTATTTGGCTTTTATAAAGAAAATGATTTCAATTCTAGTTTCCCAGTATCAGCATTAAAAATTTTGAGTCAATTCTGTATTTGGTGCTGCTTGAACTGTTAATGCAGTAGGAAAAACACGTATATATTTTAAATTACCTGAAGTTTTTATGTTTATGGGAAATTACATAATTGAGGCTAGGGAAAATGGCAGTTTGATTACAGCAAAATATATGCATTTCCATATATTAACTCACTGGTCCCTTTTTGAGATGAGTGTTGGGAAAATTTTGTGAAGCTATTCTGTAACCTAAATATTCTGACATGGAATTTGACTAGCATTGGTTTTTGACATTTCCTTATTTGCTATCACCTGAGCTACAAAATACAAGAATTTTCTACCTTTGACCCTATCTTAACAGTAAGTATGCAACTGTTCATTGATGAAATCATACTACTCAACCGTCTCCATCCTTAACACTTTTTGTTAATGTTTTTCTGGCTTCTGTCCTGGAATGTTAATACCAGGACTTCTTTGTGGTCAAACAGTGGCTCTACTCCTTTTGACCTCTTGCTTAACTTTTAGAAAAGGTATATCTGATCTATACTTGTGACTTGCAACACACTTCCTCAGGCCATTTCTCCCTCTTCCCACCCTTTCCATTGTAACAGTTCCAGAGTTCAGGCTGTAGTCCTATGTATTAATCTTGAGGCCTGCCTGGAACATTCTTCTACTTCAGTCCTTTTTGTCCTTTGTCTTTGATCAGCTGTAGACCATGATGTGTGCTACACAGCACCCCATGAAAAACAACCTCTCTGATGTGGCAATTTTATTACTTTCCCCTTAAAGTCATGTTTTTGGTGAGAGGAAAGGGAAGGGCTGTTGAGCAGTTAGTGTGTACCAGGCTCTGCACCAAGTATTTACTTATGTCTTTGTGTTACTTATTACCAATTTCCCTAGCCAGAGCCTTCTGGCATCTTGTGCTCCTACCTTGTTTTTTACCTTGTTTTGCAGCCCATAGACTCCAGGTTGCACTGGCCTCCCAAACTGACTTCCTGCAGTGAGTCCACTGCCCATTTAAGTTTTTCATCCATGCTGTTCAGTTGCAAGTGAAGTGTTGGTGAGCTTTCCTCCACAACGTTAGGTGGTTCTGCTGCTACCTGAAGTGCCTTTTCTCTATCTGGCAATCATCAAAACCCAGATCAGAGAAATGTAAGTTTAGCCTTACAGTTATGACTTGCCTATATAGTTTGAGGGAGCCCATCCATGCTAAAGTGCCAGGGCAGAAGCGGGCATCTTCATTTTTACTGAGGAAGATAGTCAATCCTTCATGTACCTAGAACATACCTAAGCCAAGCATTTGATACTGTTATGCTCACATGGGCAACAAGACTTGTGCATCCTTGTAAACTTTGCTGCAAGAAAACCTAGCCAAATCCATTTTATTTCTGTTCTTAACTTTCAAATTTTTTGCCTGGACCTGATTTTATTAAATTTTTTATTACATGTATTTTTTGTAAGCCAGTTTAAAAAAGTGAATCCATAGAAAAATTGTAAAAAGGCTGTGGTAAGTTGGTATCAATTAAAAACTAGGAATTGACCATTTTATCTAACCTGCTTTTTCTAGTCAAGGGGGCAAGCCGGCAGAGGGTGGTATTTGTTCTGCTGATAGAACCTTAACCAGAGGCAATGAAGTAAGAAAGGTCTGGCTTTGGAGAGGAAGGGCAAAGAGAAGGAATTAGTGGAAGCGGGTATCAGAAGTTAATAGTTCAGAAAGTTTTTCTGCCCAGCCTAAACATTTCTAACTGGATTATTGAGGCAATGAAACCATTATATGGGCAGAGGTGTTACAAGCCCTGGACAAATGTGGGAACATCTGTTAGTCTGACTGAAGGTATTCAGAGCTTGCTTGTGCTTAGAATATTCTTTAAGCCCAACTCTATAGGTATCTAAAAAAATTCAAGCTTTAAATGGAGCCGGAATTTTCTTTTTAGATGAGTATACAGAGTTGGGCTTAATATGTTGAGCACAAGCAAGCTTTGAGTGCCTCTTCCTGCACTCTACCCACAGAGGAGGAAGGAGGAGAAGTGAGATCACAGCCTTCACCTCTCCAGGCTGAGGATGGGGCATTGCCTTCCCAGCTGAGCTCCTCAGAAAGCCCAATCCACAAGGCAGCTGTTTCAGTAGCAGTAATTTCTGGCAAGAAAATGGAGGCATTGTTGTTGGGCTATAGAGATGCCCAGGAGAGGCCACCAGGCTTTCCCAGCCTCACAGAGATCCTGTTCGGTGACGTCTGATTGATTGCTGGGGGCCAGGGGGCAGAAGGGTGGTTGTGGTCAAAACTGATGATTGATCTTAGAGGGTGATCAGATATTAGGACTTGGGCAACGTAAATATTAACACATTAGTGTTCAGAAGGACTGGTGGTACCTGTGCTCCTCGGGCAAAGTTAAAGACTTTCAAACGTGGCTTGCCCTTCAAATAGCATAAGCATAAATTATTTAAAACTGCTCTATCACAAGTGAAATGCTTCAGCCAGCTTTTTATCTAAATCCTACAGAGCAGAGTCCCCAGTATGCTGATGAAAGTTGCGTCACAATCTGGCTTTTGCTTGGAAGAGCTTAGAAATGAGGGTGATGGGTGACCCCTAAGGCTTCTTGAGACCTAAAGAGGCAATTTTCTAAGTTCTCTCGTAGTTTGTATGAACATCTCTTAAAAGTGTCTTGGGTTGTTTTGTTTCATATTCACTGACCATCTTCACATTCCTAATTTGATTTCAGTAGCAAGTTGGCTTTGGGAAAGGAATGAACCAGAGGAGAGACAGAAGTGCTCTTTATAGGAAGAAGGTGAAACTCAAGTTTTCTCTTTATGAGATAATCTGAATTGTGAAACATGGAAGTGGGGGGACCCTGGTGGGACCCTGTGTGCCAACCCCGGGAGGTTCTGTTAACCTTGCATTTCTGATGATAAAATGGGGGAGAAAAGTCTTAAAGCAATTCAGAACAACGTCCGTTAAAAGAACTCATTTATTGGCCAGTTGCAAATGGAAGAATGGTTATAGCTGTAAGTATATTTACCACAGAGCTAGACTTTAGTTGGTTGAAGGAGGGGAATGATTAAAATGTGATACCCTGCATAATGGGATCTTATGGTGCCATAAAAGTGGACAGCATGGAAAATATTTGTTAGTATATTTTTAAAGCAATATTCAAAATATGTACCCTAAGACCACATTTTGTAAAACAAAAATGAAATGAATATAAGGGTGCATGCCTGCAGAGAAGAGAAGTTGGAAGGACATAAATCAAGGTTTTAATGGTGGTTTCCAGGAAGGTGAGTATTCTGGTTTTCCTTTTGCTTACTTGTTTTTCTTTTTTCAGTAATGTATTGCTTCTGTAGTAAAGAAATGAAATAATGGTACAGGACATCCTTGGGGTTGATTTTAAGTAACAATATAAAGTCTAAAAATTTTTGTTTTGTGCGTAAGTAAATTTCTCTCCTTGCCTAGTAAAATAGCACTTGGAATAAAACAGGGTAGCTTAAAAAGAGTGAATTCAGACGTAGCCAGCAGAGGGCAGTAAGAAGCTAGTGTCAGAGGGACCCATCAGTGGAAAATAAGCCAAGATTAGCGCTGACTATGGCAGGCTCCCCTTGGGAAAAGTTTCTTCTCCCATTCCTTGAAGATTGTTGGGCTTCAGTTTACTACTTCTGGTTGCATTTACTTTTTGCCTGGATAATGCAGAATCTACACCCCCTAGCTGGTGAGGTCATTTCACCATGTGCTTTGGGAGTTTGTCCGTAGAGATGACTATAATTATTTTATATGCAACTAAGAAATTGAAACTCTGCAACATACTCCTAGGGAAAAGGTTTAGCTCTGATAGTGGATTGTATGTTTTTTTTTTAGGCCCTTTCCCTTCTACTGTATTGAGAATTTGTCTGGAGCTACCTAAAGGCCAAAAAGTTTCAGAGTGGGCCCATTCTGGAAAATGGGCATAATTTGTTGAGTACCAAGGCAACAGCCATGCTTTGGAGATTTAAAACAGTGCTGCTCTCTGGAGACACTGACTTTGTTCTGTCCTGCACTGTATCTCCGGGGCCTAGAATAGTGCTTGGTGTGGTCGGCACTCACGTGTTTTCTGTTGGATGAATAGATTTGAGCTGCCTGTTTGTTAGCTCATTTGGGGGTTTTCTTCTCAGGCTTAAACTCCCCGGCCTCTTTGACACTTTAATTTCTCATGTTCCTTTTTTTCTGGCAATAAAAGTGAATCTCTCAAGCTGGGCCTCTTGTAGACAAGAATAGTGCCAAGCTGTCTCCACTTCCCTTCCCTCCAGCTCCACTCTTGGGAGCAGGGCAGAGAAACATATCCTGTCACAATATGGGGCACATAGCT
The DNA here is from genome assembly GCF_048773025.1 of Camelus bactrianus. Classification (NCBI taxonomy): domain Eukaryota; kingdom Metazoa; phylum Chordata; class Mammalia; order Artiodactyla; family Camelidae; genus Camelus; species Camelus bactrianus. The sequence goes on along the minus strand of NC_133546.1, from coordinate 27,384,450 downwards.
CTAAGAGTCTGAAAAAATAATTTTAAAAGCCATTATGAGATCTGGGAACAGTAAAAAGCATGTGAATTCAGGGGAACTATTTTTACACTGGTAATTTCTTTTTTGAAGATTATTTATTGAGACACATGCCAACAGCACAGTATTGTATGAATGATGTGAATTAAATCTTACACAAATGTGGTATTTGTCTTTTTATTTTTCCTTCCAACTCAACTGCCCCCAACTAAAATTTACAAACAGATGTAAAAATCCTGTTTGTACCTGATTGGCTTGTTAGAGAAATACGGGGTAACAGGCCTGTGATATTTCCCAGTGCTGCCACCGGGTTAAAAGGAGCAAAATGCACATAAAAAACTAAATATGAGATCCGTAAAGGGAAAATAAAATATTAACATACAAAATGCTGCAAATTAAAAACCCTGTCTTTTTAGATTTGATGTTCGGCTACATTTAGTGAGTTCCAGGGGTCAGCAGATGTTTTGCTAAAGGGGTGTGTGTTGTGTCTTGTTGGGAGGTGGTGCTTACCCATACGTGGATAATAAAGTGATGTAGTTATGCCATTATTTCAGGAGGGCGCACATGTATAATTTTTAAAAAGAAATAAAACCTCTACCCCTACGCACAAGCTGCTTTGTGAAATAAAGTTATTCAGCTCCAAATTTCTGTCATGTAAAGAGTGTAGAAATTTTACTCAAGTAAACATGAAAATGATAATGTGAATGATGTAAATGTGAAAAAGCAAAGTTCAGAGCCCTGTGTGGAAGGAACAATGTAGTTTTTTAGATTTTTAAATCCCTGTGATCAAAGCATAAAAATTAGGCTCCTTATAACCCTTACTGGTGCCGAGTGTTGTCCAGTGGAGTGAGGCTCATTCAGAGCATTCCTGGTTGCGCTGCTGCCATCTGGAGTCCTGGGGAATAGGTCACAGGGCAGAAGGAGGTCTAGCTAACAATCGGTCACAGTTGGAAACTTTCCTTTTGGGTGGTAGTTAAAGCAGCTAAGAAATGAGGTGGTCTTCAAAGAAACTGTTTCGATAAAAGCGCTGAGTGCATTTCTACTGTCAGCAGTAGAACAGCAGGCAGCAACAGTTCCTTTAATGAAGCAGAAACCTGCCTGTCCAATGAGTCCCAGGACCCTCCAGCTTCATGACCATTTACAAGTAAGAGGGCAGCCTATTTATGGCAAATTAAAGTATGTTTTAAAAGCAAGCAGTATTTCTGAAGGATTGGGGAGAGAAGAAGAGAAAGACGTGAGGGGAGCAGGGGAGGAGATGAAGGAGGAAGAGGGGAGGGCGAGAAATGATATTTAAGTTATTGTAAACTAGTACAAAGGATTGATTTATTTACTCCACACATTTTCTTCAGTTAAAAAAAAATCAGCACCTTTGATTTTGGAAGGTCAGCATTCACTTAAGTATTACAGTTCATCAGTTGAAAACAAGTATAAGTGAGTTGAGTATTAGTTGACCAGTCCTACTTTCATTGCATCGGGTAGAACCCCAGTAGTTGTTTTGCCTGGTCAGTCTCAACTGAAATGGTCTTTTACTCAAGAGAAAGTGCTCACAGTCATTGCCAGTCCCCAGGCTTGTGCTTGTGTATTGAGATTTTTTCTCAAAGCAGCGAAATAAAATATTTTATCCTTCCCATACAGTTTAACTTTACCTATCTAGTAAGGCATTCAAATTTGGAAATTAACAACCAGTTTGGATAAGAGATGCAAACTTATGTTTGAGGGAAAAATACATTTAGTAACATTTATATTGGCCTATCTAAACTGGAAAATAAACAACCAACATAGAATCTTCCCAACACAGAAACAACATGTATCAAAAAACTCCTGTGTCGAGTTGAGTGGAAGAACATGTAAACTGTTCCTTTAACTCTATAATTCTGATTGCTTGATTTTAGCTTTCACTTTGATCATGAGAGTTAATTGTGCAAAGGAACAATAGACACTTTTCTTTTATATTAACATTCTGCTATCCTAGGCAGTTCCCAAACTGCTTCGTGTTTGACTTTAGTCCTTTGAGGAGGGTTTACCAGGAAGGGGTGGGTTCTTATGCAATACTGGGTTTTATTTAAGACTCATCATTTACTGTAAAAAAAATTGTATTTCTGTGATACTTATCACGATTACCTCTCAAAGGTAGCTTATTGCTAAATGATACACAGTTTAGGAAGTTGAACTATTACAGTTTTCTACATAGTGACACAAGTGATACTCTTTAGTACTGTCACCTGAAGTCATCATCAGTGGCAATTGTGGTAAATTATTTTCTGGAGTCGGTAACTACCTTGCCTCTTTTATCATTACCGGTTGTGTTATTTTCTAGAAGTAACTATGTGGGCTGACCAAAGTGGCCTTGCTGCTTTCTTCCTGTCCTTCTGGAGAAGATGCTGTCTCTTACCTGGGTTGAACTGGGCTGGGAGTTTAGGCCTGATATGACAGGAGTCTCCCTTTGCAGACTCTACTTACAGTTAGAATCTGAATTTTTCAGATGGAAGGACCTGAAAAATAATCTTATTTGATTCCCTCATTTTCCAGCTGAAAGACAGAGCCCCCCAATCCCAGGATATGCTCCAAGAAGCCTTTGGACTCATGGGTAAACCGATTATAGGATTTGTCATTTTGTTGAGAAGCAAAATATTCTGTATTTAATATTTGTGGAAGGAATACACTTTGTAAGTTGAGGTGGGTGTATTGGCGAAGAATATCAGGGGTGAGGACAGCAGACACGCTTTGAGTCCAGAAACACTGAAGTGCCTGAGAAATAAGCTGTCAGGGACAATTCATTGGCTTCCGCAGGAGGCATGTATAGAGGTGGAAGAATGTTTATACAAAGCCAAAATGGACAAGCTTCATCTCCCACAGGCCACCATTTGCAGTGCTGTGCACTTCGAGTTTGTGTAGTGTTTTCCTGATCTGCACTTGTTCCATTTAATCCAGGCCACCAGCAGTGATGCAGAAAGGTGAGGTATCCAGAACTAAGGCTCTACAACAGAAAGCTTGTTGGGTCCCCAGTACACAGGAGAACTGCCTAATCCAAGGACATGCCTGTAAAGAGAAGGGAAGACAAGGGGAGTCATTTGTCCAGAAGGAGTGATTTGAAGATAACCTGTCTCAAAGTGAATAATGAGGATATATTTTACAAAAAATTGCAGCTAGCTCTTTGCCTTGCCATTAAATAAAGTGAATAAATTAGTCTTAATTTTCAGAAGCAGTTGTAAATGCCTTTAAAGAGGCTGGCTGTAGTTGGTTGGAAGGGGAATTGGATTTTTTAAAAATAATCTGGATTAGGTACCCATTCTTCTGAGACACTGTGGGCAGAATATTGCTAATGTTTGCAGAGAAGAAACTGCTTCTTAAGGATCTCTTTAAGATGAATGAGCATAAGACGTGGTTTCTCAGCCTAGACTCAAATGCAGTTCCTATCCTTAAAAATCTGGGCGGAAAATTGCATTAACACACCAGTGTAATAACAAAAAATTGATTTATAGGATTAAAAAGAGCAAAGGGAAAACTTTTTGAGATATAGAACTCTGGTGGGTATGATTTTCAGATTCTGAAATTTAGAAATGAAAAGAAATTTTGAAGTTACTTTATTTTCTTATATCTGTGCTTCAGTAAAATTTCAAAGTAAAACTAATTTCTGTTGTTAGCTTTTGTCTTCCACTTACTTCCCTGTGAATGTTTCAAAATTTGGATTCATTGGAGAACAATTTCCTGAGATACTTTAGATAAAATTAAAATGCAGTATATGATTGCTATTTTTAGTCTTTTAAAATGTTTTATTTATGTTTCCATTGTACAAAACAGATCATTAAAATTTAGGTAATACGAAAACAATACTCAGAAAAATCAGAACTACCTACCAATTTAAAAACTTCTCTAAAATAGCTTCACTCTAAAACATTGAATTTAAAATTATTATGGCATTGCCATATTGAATAAAATTGGTTTTAAACTACTGGCTTAAAACATTTTATAAAAGTGCCAACAGTCTCTGGCTCATGTTTTTATCCAATTCCGCTTCTTTGATTCCCCTTTGAGGGTCATTTGGTTACATTCTGTGCAGTGAACAGGAGGTGGCAGCATGACTTCAGCTGCTGGAAAAGAAGTGCAAATGAACCCCTTCTGAGGAGAAAAGGTTGGGAGCTGGGGAAGAGCAGAGTTACAGCAGCAGGTGCTACAATGTGTCTAGCAAGCAGGATACACAGGAAACAAATGTGAAATAAAACTGTTTAATGCCTCTGAATGCTGCAGAATTTTACGCACATTTTCCAGAGTAATAGCCCCTTCCCTTGTAAAAACGAAATGGGTCAGATGTTGAGATTTTTATGGGATTTAGAGAGCTGTACATGCCTGACAAAGAACTTGGCTCTACAGCCGTGGGATTTCTAATCTCTATTTTTTATGGAATAGTAATCTAAATACACTGGACACTCATCTTCCTTATTTCTTCTCAAATTCCTAAGCTGATATTAAGAATAATGAATAAAGAACTCAGATTTCAGGTCAATAAAAATACATGTATGCACCTGAACTACTACTGCCTGTTTTGTTGCAATGTCAGTGCAGGAGAGAGAAGATTAAGTCAGTAAATCCACAGACTTGGTAAATCAAGGTCTTAAAACCTCAGTTTATATTTAGCATGCAATTTGGTAACTTTCCTTGAGGAGGCAGCTTCCAGGGAATAGAAATCTGTAATACGCAACCTGGATGCATTTTGCTGAAATACGTTATATCTCTACGTATCTATCTATCTATCTATCCCTATCTATCTGTCTGTCTATCTATCCATCTAATCTGTAAATAAATGTACATATGCTATGTGTGTAAAGAACTTGTATTATTCTTTCTTAGCTTCCTTCAGGAAATTTAATGAGCTACCTGGAGAAGCAACATGTATTGGCTTTAATAAAAAAAAGAGGAGTAAATGAAGGCCTAAATAAAAAAGTTTTCTTGCTACCTATGTTAGGTCTTTACCCTAGTTAAGAAAGAAAAGATTCAGAGGATTACTTTAAATTGATGAGTTGCATCCAGCCTCCACTTTCATTTAAAAATTCTGTATTCTTAGAAGTCTTGTTTAGGAGATACTTCCCAAAACCTTACCTTGAAAATATGGATTTCTGTTGCTCATTTTTGTTAACCTTTGAGCTTTAATTTCCTCATACCTGCATGTAATCTGCCTTGGGCAATGCTTGCTTTTTCTTCTTTCCTGTTTTGAGAAAGCAACCCTTCCATAATGGCATAAATTTGACTTGTGTGTACTAAACAGAACATTTTATTAATATGCTAACTCTTTTTTCCATTAAAAGCCTGGGTTAACAAATACATAAATATAGCATTTATGGGTTCACCAGAGACCCAAAGGTGAGCATGAAATTTAGTCTACCACTTGGCAGGGTTACTATATCAGAAATAATGACTTGAGTGTGAGCTTGAATAAATGAAAACCATAGACATTTAATCATAATGCAGTCAGAGGTTTATCCTGGGCTCCATAAATAGTAGGGAGGGAATATCTGATCTTAAAATGCATTTTACCTTTATCAGTAGCCTGGGCCTCGTCATTAAATAATTGTGAACAAAGACACTGGTACTAATTTTCTTCCCTTTTGACATACTGAGGACTTTCAAATGGAATTTGACAGATTTTTAGTGTGTTTGTAGGGCCAGCCACTAGACAGAATTGGTTAGTACAGGTTGGTATGGTATCCATACCAATCCATTTGAAAAGTGGTAATTCAGAAAGGGGAATGCAATTGTGTGTACATATACCATATATATTATGGTGATGGTTCAGCCCGCATTGGTTTTATAGTCAGAGGGGCTTGGATGTGAATCCTGGCTTTGCTGGTTAGGGATTGTGAGACCCTAGAGAAGTCATTTAGCTTATTTAAACACTAACTCTTTTTCTCTAAAATAGGAGTACTAATACTGTCTTATACTTTTTTTGGTTTTTGTGAAGATTAACTGAGATGTGTGAAGTGCTTAGCCCAGTGTCCAGAGCATCAATGATAGTAGTTATGATGGTGATACGGAATTATCACAGCATACTTAAATACATATAAAAAGTATAATCAGACTACTTTTTCCTTGCAAATCCCTAGCCTACATAAAGATAGCTTTAAGATCTGTTAAAAATTCAGATATCCCCTAAGGAATAGGTTTTAACTTTTCGTTACACAGTGCTTGAGACAATATATTTGTGTAACCTTCTCAGAAAAGTTTTATAAATAGCTTTCATAGGCCATGGACTTTATTAGGGTCCCAGTCCTAAGGGATTCATAGAAGCTGGTCTAAAGATTATTTAGAAAGACTACAGAAAACTGTTCTGCCCAGTGGGAGTTTATGTCTGTTCAGACTCCTGTTCTTGGCTTCAGCTCTCCACTGTGGCTTTGTGCCTCCACAGATATCATGCATGTTAATTTAAGAACAACATTTCCCAAACATGACCTCCATTTTTGCACAGTACTTAACATACTGGATGCTTAACACAATGTATTACTTTTATTTACTTAACATACTGGATGCTTAACACAATGTATTACTTTTATTTCTATAGAATTTTGTTGTTATCCTAGAAACAAAGTGAGCTTAAGTATTTTGAAAATCTAGGTCTTCTGCCTTGAAAGCTCTTTGATTTTGGACCCTTTGTGCTTTCTTTCAATTACAATTTGGGTCTCTGAGCGATCAGTTCAGATAATCATTCTTCTTTCCTTGCCCTTTCTTGCCTCTTCTGGTTGCCCATTTGCACTGCCCACATTAGCTTGTAAGATTGCATACTTGAGTAAGAGTTTCTTGAAGGTAGGAACTGCTCTTCTTATATGCTTTCCCCAATGCCTAATGTGATGTTTTGTTCAAAAGGTGCTTAAAAAATGAGAATGTGAATATGAACTGTGGCCGTATTTGGTGTATCAGGAGTACAAGCGCTGCCAAATATGACTGGCCTAGGATGGAGGCTGTTCACTCTGGAAAGATGACAACTGAGTATATGACAGGGATTGCGTATGGTACAGATTGAACAAACAGCCTTCTATTATAATTTAGGCTAATCTAGATAAGAGTTAAATAAAATAGAAAGCTACTTTATCTGTTGAGTAGATAACATTACTCCAAGGAGTGACAGGAACTGAAAAGAGTACGTTTGGGTAAGTGTTGAGGCAAGATGTAGAAGGAGTAGGTAAGGGAAGCCACATGTTTTAAGAAATCTCTGAACTTTAAAGCTAAAGTGAGCTGCCACCATCTTGGCATCTCTGCCAAGACTGCATCATCCCATTAGACTGGCAAGGCCCTGGCTTTGACAGTAGGGAATTTCTTAAACTTTCAGGAGTCAAAAAGAATGGAATGTATCGGTTTTAAGTTTATAATTATTTTGTCCTTTTCTGGAGCATCCTCCATCATCCTCATCTAGCAAAACCCCAACCCTGGTTAGTACAGTGCTTCTCCTTATGCATTCCTGCACCCACATAGCTAAACACCATTGCAGAAAAGCAAACAAACCAAGCCAACTGGTCTCATGTTGAATATATAAGGATGTAGGTAGAAGATTAGAAATCGTAAGGGCAACTTGGTGTTTCTTTCTGATGGTTTCTATTTTCTCTCATTGAAATGAGAAAGCAAGGTAACCAGTCGGAATCAGTGTAAAGGGAGGAAGTGATGAAGATTTGAGGTGAGAGAAGAGTGACAGAGTTAATAGTCAAAGCATGTGATCCCACATCCCCTTTAGAAACTGTCCTCATTTCTCATTTACCATTTACAGCAGAACTCCCCACAGGAGTTGTCTGTACTCCCTGTCTTCAGTTCTGCTTCCAGTTCATCTTGAAACCACTCCAATCAGATATTTACTCAAAATTCCTCTGAAAATTCTCTTGTTAAGGACACTGGTGAATTACAGATTGTTAAACTTAATGGTCAATTTTCAGTCTTTAACTTTCTTGACTTGTCAGCAGCATTTGACAGTTGGTCACTCCCTCCTCTCTGAAGTACTTTCTTGTCTTCTGTTTTTTGCTATTTCGTTGGCTCTTCCTTCTTGGTCTACATGACCAAGTCTTCATCCTATCTCTGACCTGATATTGGAGAACTCAGGTTTCATTCCCGGGATCTCTTCTTTATCCACATTCATTCTCTTGGTGGTCTCACCCATATAGGTATGGAGGGCTTTCAAATGTATATCCCTGTCATAAACCTGTCCCTTGAACTCCAAATGCATATACCCAACTGCTCACTTGACATCTCTACTTGGATGTCCAATGGGCGTCTCTAACCAGAATTCTGATATTTCCTCAAAAAAAATTACTCCATTCCTGATTCCTCCCCATTGCAGGAAGTCACAACTTTATCTTCTTAATTGCTCAAGCTAAGAACCTGGGAGTTAACCTTGCCTCTTCTCTTTCCTGTATATTCCACATTCAATTCTGTCAGCATGTCCTGTTGTTTTTACCTTCAAGATACAGTCAACTTATGGTCATCTCTTGCCACCTTCAGATAGAGTATAAAGCAGCCTAATGTCAAATCATCCCAGTCCATGCACCATCACAAAGGTAGGAAAATGAATTAAGATACATTTTGGAGAAGTTAACAGACCGATGTTGCTGTTTCCTCAGTGCTAAGCTCCAGCCAGTCAAATGGTCATGAAAAGGTGATGATTATAACTCCCTTTTATTTCCTTGGCATCTACACCCTCCAGCCTTAATATCTCCTTCATTGTTACATTTATTTGGTATGTCCTGTGATTCTTGCATGATATTGATTTGTAAAATAGGATTAACGTGCAGACCACCACCAGTTCAACTGTGTCAAAATAGCTCTAAAGGAGAAGCCATCTGTGGAGGATAAATGAGAGGCACTTACATGGTCAGAGGAACCTAAAATAAACAGAAGGAAAGAAAATAAACCTGGGATGCTGCAGAACTTGGGAAGCAATTTATACATCAATTCAACAATGGTAGAGGGACTTTCAGGAGAAAATCTCATACTCACCTGTAGTGGGGACAGCAGAGGGCTGGGCACTCAGGGTATCAACAGGCATAGTTTTTCAAAAGTGTGTGCTTTGGTCTTGGAGTTGTATTTGTGAGTATGCACAGTGCTCATAGACTGAACATAAAGAACAAATTGTGTCTAATTAATACCTTAGCTTAACACCTAACAAAGGGCTTTGCCTATTGAAAATGCAAGCAGTAGTTGAATGAATAAATACAAATCTACTGAAAAATGAGCACAAACCACAGCATATTAATAAATTAACACTAGTTCTCAGTGTCGTGTTTTGTGTATTTAACTGATTGCTGTTTTGATTGAAATCTATTGGTTGAAAATAGTCAATTAATAGTCAATTATTAAACCCATCCAAGACATACATTGAGCATCTGTTTGCTTTTCTAAAAATTAATTGCTGTGATTTCCAGTGCTTTTTGGATCTATCCCTAAAAGAGTTACAGGAAAATCTATTAATTTGTTAATCATTAATATACAGCCATTGTGACTTGCGTGTGTAAATATACAAATTAGATACTCATGTTGTCAAGCTACTACTAATTTATAATTTGGATCCTGAGTTTCCATGGCCGCTTATAACCTGAGCAAAAGTATAGAAGACAGATCAGTGAAAACCCAATGCCTCTATTGGATGAACAAGTAAAAGATGTCTCTGGGTGGAGGATCAGTAGCATCATTTTATGTATTTATGAATTTGCATGTTAAATAATTCAGTTGAAAACTGAATTTTATCAATGCCTCTATAGTTACTTCAAAAGGTGGTTTTGTACCATCTGAGGTCATTAGGTAAGAGGAAAATGAAAAAAATGTATTTCATATGTTAGATTCATATGTAAATTTAGGTGGAGCTTTAGGCTTGAGAGGAAACACTGGGCTGCTTTAGAATTTTTTACATACTGTTTAATAAAAGTCTGCAATCTGATACCTCACACATCTACATTAACCTCTGACGTTGAATTTGTTCTATTTTGATTGTTTTTTCATTGATACAAGTGTTTGGTGAGGAATTAAGGAGTTTTCCTTCACAAATGTTTTGTTTGATTTACAGCGTTTGGGGCTGTGATATTCCTGGTCAGAATACTTTACTGTTGAAATCTTAAAAAAAATAACATTAGTTGAATTCCCAGAGGATAATGTGCATCAGTTCTATGTTAAGCTCTTTGTTCAGACTTATTATTTCAGCCTCCAAAATGTGTTTTCACTAACATTATAGCGTGATAAATGCAAAAAGTGTGTGCACAGCTTAAAACATTTGGAAATGCTTCTACAAGTTGCTTTCATACTGAGCAGTTTACTTTCTCTATAAAGGTATTTTTATTCCATATGCTACTGTCTCACAGGTTTCCGAAAGGTGAATGTAAACTGTATAGGAATTCTGTTTTGGGACTTAAAAACTGGAGTTGTGTGGTAGACAGTTTTTACTCTTGTCTAATTGAGTTCTCCAACTTCTCCCCTTCTTGTTTACATAGACCTCAGTTTTATTTTTCTTTGAACATTTATGTGCGCTTCCTTAACTTAAGCACAAAAGCCTTCCAGTTAAGAGTTAAGTGAGTTTTCATCCCTTATCTTCCATGCTGTTTCTTTCTCTTTTTTGAGCTTTCTAATCACCTTCTTTCCTCAAGCACTTAGTAGTTGCGAACCATCAAAATATAGTACCATCACCAAGACACTCTACGTCACTAAGATGATTTACCCCTTTACACCCTGTGTCTGCTCTTCCCAGTAAGGCAGCCAGGAGCCTTTTGTGGCTGTTGAGCACTTGCTGTGGGGCTTGTCCAAACTGAGATGTGCTGAGAGTGTAAAACAACCCTGGATTTCAAAGACTTCGTGCAAATAAAAAGAATGTAAAACATCTTATTAGTGTTGTTTATATTTATGACATGTTGCAATGGTAATATTTTGAGCTTGATTTAAATAAAATGTCTTATGAATAACTTGTTTTTTCTTTTGTAAATAAGGCTACTAGAAAATCCTTTTTAAAATACAGCTACCAGAAAATGTGACTTGAATTATATTTAAATTAGACAGTACTGCTCAATATTAATCTTTCTCAAACCTGGTTACCCATCAGAAGCATCTAAGAAACTTTAAAAAACCCACAGTTTCCTGTGTCCTACCCCAGGCCTACTAAATCTAAACACTGGACGTGGGTCTCAGGCATCCGTACTTTTAGAAGGCTCTCCTGATAATTTTGAGGATGCCGGTTAGTAGAGCAATATTTGAGAGCTTCTGCTCCAAATGCCTCTCTCTTGCTACCTCATGACAACACTTTTTGGTCCTGAATCTCACATAATACAGGAAGTGCTGTGACTGAATATGATTGCGGGTAAATCACAAAAAGCAAGTACCTACCTGCTTGCTAAAGTAGCTCCCTTCCCTTAACTTATGTAAATTTAAAACTCTAAGCAGGTGCTTAATGAGTAAGAGTATTTGCATAATGCTATAAAAACCCTTTTATCTGATTCAACTGGGACTAACATTTACTTTTCTTTTCTTTTTTTTTAAGACTTAATTATTTTTTTTAAGAGCAATTTTAGGTTCATAGCAAAACCGAGAGGAAGGCACAGAGATTTACCCTATACTCCCTGCCCCGATGCATGCATGGCTTCCCCAACTATCAGCATCCCCGGCCAGCCTGGTACATTTGTTAAAAGCGATGACCCTACAATGACACATCATCGCCCAAATTCCATAGTTTACATTAGGCTTCACCCTTGGTGTTGTGTCATTTACTTTTAAAAATACCATTGTGGGGAATGATATATTCATATACCAAACATTTTATTTTTACTTAAAAAATATGTACAGACATTTCATTATCCATCCTTTCGTGTAGAACCAGAGCGTTTTCTTGACATACTGGTCTGCTAATCAGAGCTCTCCATTATCTTTCATAAGCAACATACAAAATGCCTTCTTAACAATTTCTACTTCCATTTCTTTAAAATGTAGGTTGATCTTAAATAGGCTTATGAGGCAGTCTACATGCAGTACTTTCTAAATTGTGATTTTTCCCCCTTAACCTTCTGTAATTTTGTCACTTAATCTGGCAGAAATTTTTCTACTTATCTTTCCAAAGCATTTAACTTAGCTTCCACAGAGATAACAGCTCTTTGTTTTTGCTCTTATGCTTTATAAGTTTACATGATATTTATTAAATTACAAAATCCCAGTAACAATTACAACGGTGACAATCAAGTTTGGGAATAAATTTATTTGGCTTTTGTTCAGCATGAAACTCAACCGGCAAGAGAAGCGTTGGACAGACTTTCTCAGACGTAGTTTGCCGTAGAGACATGCAGGATGCCATGGGCAACAGTCTGTATGCTTAACAGAAGGAATGGACAGTACGGCATTAGTCTGGCAAATCAGTTAATGGAAAGTCATTAAGAGAAACTCTACTATAAAAGATAATAATATAAATAATAGTAACAATAACTAATATTTATTGAACATTTACTATGTGCCATTAACACTACATTCATATGTCACATTACACTCGCAAACTTCCTTTGAGGCATGATTTATAAGTAGCTTCTTTTTACACTTGAGGGAATTAAGACTTCTGGAGATTGTCACTTTAAGGTCATACAACTTTAAGTTTGGAGATAAAATTCAAAACCAAGTCAGTCTGATCCCAGAATCTGGGACCGGATTTTAGCTTCGAAAACCTAACCTTGACGAAAGGGTTCATGCTGTCCCTTGCTGGAGTCCTCACTTAGCCTGACGTTGATCTATAGGACTGGGTCAAGGGCAAAGACTCTGCAAAGCCAGCAATCACCATAACAAATAACTTGCATGTGTGTCTTAGATCAGAAGACAACTCTATAAACCTCTTTAGAATATGATGAAGCATCATGTAATTAATATACCTAATGTCTTAAACCAATGAATAGATAGTGTTTTAAAGCCAGCTTAGCTGAGAATATGATTTGCACAAGAGCCCAGGCTTCAAGGAGATAAAGAAATTCTTATCCTCATTTCTGGACACTCTATCCTGGGATTCCCAAACTAAGTATTTATCATGCTGTCTCCTCTGTGGTGCTTTTCCTTGGTGTGATGAATGTGGCTTCCGGGAAAGGGTGCTTTACGCCAGCCTTGAGGCAGAGCCCTTTTAGCTCAAAGAAAAATAAATTGGCTTCAGGGAAAAAAAAAAATCATTGTCAACCTTTTAATCCTTCCTTTTCCATCTTCTTTTTCCTGACTGTGGTACCATGCATAGTTCAGTCTTCAGGGATCCATTGTTCATTTCTAGAAGAGCGTCAGGTGACCCAGATGTGCACTTTGAGTGCCTTTTATATGCTTTGTCACACTCGTATTTGTATGTAATAATTAATGACCCATGGATCAATCACCTACAATACTGCCCCAGGCTATCTCTGCCCCCACTACAGTTTTCCTCCTGCAGGAAAGCTGGGTGGATAGCTTTGCCAAGGGGTCATTTGGTAATGAAATATTTTTCTAAGAATTTTTCCAGTGAGCTCTGGAACACTTATACAGCGATTTACACCTATTTTCTTGTCTTTGCAAGTGAATAATGGCATTTACTTTCTTTGAAGTATAATTATGCCTAGAGAAGTCCTCCTATTTATTTGGTGATTCTAGATTTTCTGAGACTTTACTTTTGAACCTGCCGCATTGGAAATTTTTTTTTTGTAATGATAATTTTGATCTGAATGTTAAAAAAATCAAGCTGTGTAGCTTCTCTTTGGCACTGGTCAGAGCAATCAAAATTATTCTGTGAAGTATTCACTTCATAAAAACTTGCTGCCAGGGAAATGAGCAACTTTGTTAGTGCCTTAAACTCGGTTGGACGTAGATTGCCCATGCCGTGTCCTTTGAAGTTAAAGATTTCTGACTGCCCCAAAATAAGTAGCTGCTACAAGTAGGTCCAAAGGGAATAAAAATACTGAAATTTCTCTTCTGTCAAGCCTGTGTCTGGGTGTCTGTGAGACAATATTAAACATGAGTTTCATTTAATGTAAAAAAAGTTAGCTCTATGGTTAAATCAACTTCTTGGCAAAAAGAAATTCTGTCATTTTTCCCATGTCAGGATCAGAAATCAAATTGAATATTAAGAGTGGACGGGAAGCTTGCAGATGTCTTTATAGTTGGACAAATTCAATTTGCAGAGGGCACTGAAATTTGAATGATGACTCACATGTGTTTTGTAAAATAAATAACTGCTTATGTATTGGACCGGCGATTCTCAAACTATGGTCCCCGGACCAGCAGCATTAGCATCACCTTCATCCTAGGAAGGCAGATTCTCAACCATCACCTAGATCTTCTTAAATCAAAACTCTGGGGTTGGAGTCCAGTGATGTGAGTTTAAACAGCCCCTCCAGGTGATTCTGTATACTGTCTGAGAACTACCGCCGTACACAGTTATTTTATTTGGAAGGAAATTTTGGCCTCCTCTCTCCAAACTTGATGTGGTTTATCTAAGGTGTTGTTTCAAGTTGCAAGGAATAAAGTCAAACCATAACGATTCGGTTAATGGATGTTTTGTAGGGTGTTACTGATACCAAGTCTTAGAGTCTGTCATGTGGACTCTGGCATCTCTTTCACTGCGTGTTATTTCTAATACCTCTAACTAGTGAGTGACCTGCTCTTCCCTCTTTCTGCCTCATGGCTTCTGCTTACATCTTTTATTGCCTCATTGCTTTTGCTTAATGCCTCTCCATCAGTAGTTTTGTTTTGTCTTGTTTTTCAGTTTCTGCATCAGTCTGCTGCCTGTATCCCACTCTGTGTGTTATTATTTAAAGTCTCTAAGAGAGAGAATCTGGTATAAATTAGGAAGTTCTTCTGTTTAGTCAGAGCTAGTGCCAGACTCATCCATTCATTAACTCATTCCCTCAACAACTGTTTGTTGAGATTTTGTGTCTTTCATTATTTTGGACTTTGGAGACACAATGAAAAAGACAAACAAAATGTTGAGGTCTCCACAGCTCTTAAATCTTAGTTGTGAGGCTGGACAGAAAATAGACAAAGAATAAATATTTACAAGTCCATAATCTCTTATCTGCGATTCTGAAATTCAAAGAGCTCTTCAAATTGAAATGTATTTCCTCATTCAATTGGCAGCAAAACCTGACCTGACCTGAACTTCTCTGGCAGTAAAACATGACCTGGGGAAAAGTGAAGCTATTTGTAGTCTTTGTTTATCCCTCTCCGTTTGAATTCCCATGCACTGCATTGAAGAGATCTTAATGTTTGATTGTGGGGAGCTGTCACAAAAGGCTTCTTAAAAATTCTTTAAAAATCCGAATTCTGAAGCACAAATGGTCTCAAGGCTTTTGGATAAGTGTTGCAGACCTATGAAAAGAGTTGCTAAGTGCTATGAAGAAAAATTAATCAAGGAAAGAGGATAGAAACAAATGGGAAATGCTACATAGATCCTAAACATTAATGATCGTTATGGTCCTCCTTAATGTGCATCTAGCTCTGGGAGTGGTCACTAACATAGGGAGGTACAAGATGGAGGGGCTTTTGCAAATAAATCATGAAAAAAGCACTTAATTTCAAAACTTCGAATCCATTCCCACCAAGTAATTCCTTGAATACAGTGGAAAATACTATTAAAATGATGGCCTGATGTAGGACATTAATGCTTTTCAAGCATGTTGAGTCCAAGGAGATGGATTTAAATTATGCCCTTCTGTCGTGAGAGCATAAATATGTTTAGATAAATGATGACTAAGTGGATTAATTAGTGACATGGAGACGACAGTATGAAGAGAAAAGGAATCTGAGTTATCCCTCTGTGTGTGTGGTTCAATTTAAGGAATTCTGTGGCCTTTTTTTTTAACACGCAGAAATGGCAGGTGGAAATCTCCCACATAATGTTAGTGATAGCACCAGCCTTGCCAACTTCAAGTTCTGTGCCACTGTTTATATTTAAAATTTTTCTCATCTTTTACTGCATGTAATATAGTCTTCACCTGCTAGGAAGTATTATTACTAAGCTGTTATCAACCAGTTTAAAAATGTAAGTGGTGTCTGACTCTGTTGCCTTTCCTTATTACTTTATCTTAAGTGTGTAATTTGTAACAATATTTAATGTGCACTGAACTGTATGTGTCATAAGCCGAGGATAAACTTAATGAATATTAAAGGATGGATATGCATCTCATCATATGCTGGATTTAAACTTTCAAGTGATTTTCAGGTTTTTTGATCTCTCAAATTTTTAAATAAAAAGTTATGTTTGGCAAAGGATCATGCATTGAGATCTACAAAATCACAGTGTTGGATGAAAAGTTAAGAACCTTTTCATCATCCCCCTTGGCACATGATCACACGCTCTCTGCTTGGATGTGTGAAGGAATACTCAGTCACCTCTCTTTCTTTTTTGCCACTTCATTTTTGTTCTATGTGGAGAAAAATATGATATTGGCGAAACTGCCCAGTTGTGTTTTCTGAAGTTACAGAGACTGGTCTGCTTTTCTAGTTTTGACATATACCACCTTAGTCTATCCTCAGCTTTTCTTTCCCAAGTTGTCACAAAAATTAGTTTTTCAACTTTTCTTCCTAGTACATGGTTTCTAAACCAATTGGCCTCCAGTAGACACTGTCTTGTTTTGTATCATTCCTTTAAAGATGTTAACACCCAGACCAGGTCATCTAGCAGTGTTCTGATCCACATAGACGATAATGAAGCTAAAAGGTTCCTAAATCCAGAACCATACTGTTGTTTTACAATTCTCCCGTATGTTTTCTTATTTAGTTCTTACTCAGAGCTGTTTCTTTGGCACTTTCCTGGCACCTCCCTTGGGCTACTCTCTATCTTAGATTTTTACATCCTTTCCCACAGATTCATGGTTCATGGTGTGAGTGACATGTAGAAACCAGCCTGTTTACTTGTAAGTGGGTAAGCTGATGTGAAGGCTACACACAGGAATAGTTCCAGAAACCTGGAAAAACTCTGATTACATTAATTGGAATTTTAAAGGCATGATTTTCATTGTTTTAAATTTTGAAGTGTAAGTCAATTGTTAACCCTGCCTTTCACAATATTCGCATTACTTTGTGCCCTACATTTATTGATTTCAGAAAGTGTCAGTGGGGATTCATGTTCAAGATATTGAGCTCTGGGCTAGCAAGTAATAGCTTCAACTGTATTGATGTATAAAAACTTTTCTGAGGGGAAAAAAAAAACCTACCTTATCTTTATAGTTATTTTCCAGAATTGACCATAAGGATGTTAGAGGGTCTTTGTTTTTTTTTTAACTTATGTGGTTAGAAGAATGAGTTACAGTGTTGATTACAGATCTTCATTGTAGACCCTCAGCTTATGAGGTTAGGAGAGTGATTTATAATGTTGACTATAGGTCAGATTGTCTTTGAGAAAGCCGTGCTTTCAGCACCACAGGATTAAAAGGAAAAACCGAAAGGAAAAACACAGTATTAAACACAACCCTCCTCCCAGCTCCTATTCTCAGCCTCCACTCTCCCCAGTATCCTGGTTTATAAACCAGTATAAAATTGATGCTGGTGACTGATGTTCTTTGCCTCCACGTGTTGATGTCCTTCCTGACCGTTTAACTTCCCCCAAGCTTCTCTGTCTGTGCTCATTACTCTCACTCACTCTGGTTCTATCAGGATTATTAAACTGGTTGGGTCCTGCTTTGTGGTCTCTTCAAAAGGAAACTCATAGCTCCAGCTAAAGACAATGGAGGAAATTTCACTTTCCTGGTTTTAGCACCACATTGCTAAGGGAGTTATGTTGTGTCATGAAAAATTGGTTGGTTACCAGATTTCCAAGACCTCACTCATGGATGTAACCCTTATGAAATATCAATAAAGGCAAGAATCCAAGAAAGCTATATTAAATTCCGCAAAGGGTGTCATATTTTCAAGATAGTAAACTTTGAAATGTATTATGTGTGAACATTGTAAGTGTTATAACTGACTTCCTGATTATGGAGAGTGACATGGCCAAAAACACAAGTGAAAATACAGGAAATAATAGGAAAAACTGCCATTTAAGTATTCACACTGACTGGATATGGCAATAATAGATACTGCGTATCCTTTTTATAAATTGATTAGGTGTGTATTTTAGATTTTAATCGATCTTACTTTTTATCTTTTATTCCAACCTCTTCCCTTGTTCTAGAGTTTTTAAATTGACAGAATCTTTCTTAATTGTACCTCTGTCTAACATGGATAATTTAGAAATTAGAAATTCTAATTCATCTGATATCTTAATAGAACCAAGTTACCAACATAAATGTGTGATATTATTTTTCAGAAAGATTATTCTCCTGGGAAAAACCTATTGACAATGATAAACTGCCCAAGATTTTGTTCTTATAGTGGGTAATATAATCAGAAGACTTTGGGGAGTCAAATTCTTAAGAAATGTAAAATATTTCTTTGGAGGAGTCTAATTATTGACAAATTATAAGAGTCTTCTAATGTGCCCCACTGTACATATAGAATGTATTTCCACTGAACTTGCCTAGTGACCTTCTAAACTTAAAAAAACAAAAGTCGAGTGGTTTATCAATGTCAACAACACTCATTGGATGAAACTTGAGTCACATAAGCACTCCTTGAATGTAAAATATGTTTTTCATTATACTAATCTGCTTTTTAAAATGCACACCTACATTAAATGTATATATGAAATAGAATTGCCTTCTGGAAAGAGATAACCAAATACTGAAGTGTAGCCCAAGGGTAATTTTTTTTTTTTTTTTTTTAGTTTTTAGTTTTTATTGAAGTGTAATTGATTTACAGTGTTAGTTTCAGGTGTACAGCAAAGCAATTCAGTTATACATATACATACATATATAGTTTTTTTTCAGATTCTTTTCCATTATAGCTTATTACAAGGAATCAAATATAGTTCCCTGTGCTAGACAGTAGGTCCTTGTTGTTTATTTTATATACAGCAATATGTATCTGTTAATCCCAAACTCCTAATTTATCTCTACTGCCCCTCCACCCCTACCCCAGGGATAAACTTGAGATGTGAACCCTGGATGGTAGAGGACATTATGGGAAAGGCCAATCACCAAAGAGCTGAGTATCATTTAGAATTATTGTTGATTATCCCTCCTATCAGTTTTAGTTTCTCTGATTCTTTGGGTAACAGAGTGAAAGTTTTTGATTTAGAACAGGGATAGAAAATCTATTGCAATTCAAACATGGGCTAAATTTCAGTTAATCTTTGCTCTCTCTATGAACAAGTAATTGATTAAAAATAGTGAACACGATTATAATGGAAATGTGTGCTTTTGGAATCAGACTAAAAATCTTGTAGCTATTTAAGCTAATCTTTCCAGATGGTCACTGTGCTTCTTACAGGTCTCTCCAAGTCTTTTCATCCAATTGGAATTATTCACTTAGAACTCTCCTTTTTCTCTCTTCCCGATTCTGAAAGCAACACAACCCATTCTTAAAAACAAAACTCTATAGTTTTGGTATTTCCTGATGCTGGTTTGATATACTAATTTTAATTATTTCTAACATTCAAATTCTCTGTTGAGATTGGCTGTGCCCCTTTCCGTCACCTGGTGGCACAGACGGCAAAGCTTGGTGTGGGTTTTGGGGTGGGCACCGGTGGTGGGTAAGGGAGGTTCAGAAATGGGCTAGCTGGGAGCTAATGGGCTCTCAGGTCAAAGTGAAGTTAAGAAAGTGAATCTTCTAACTTTCATGTCCCCAAACTACCCTCTCCCTAGTTGTTTCCCTATCTGGGAGTGGGCCAGTTATGAGACCAAGCCCAAATAAGGACAGAATAATATGGTCCAGGTCCCATCCAGCCAGGGGAAACAGTGGAAAATCTCAGGGGACTAGGATGGGAGTTGTCCAAGATTAAGGTGAGGAGTGCCCAGTGCTAGAGGCAGAGCTGGATCCTTCCAGTACTTCTTTTGGAAACTGAGGGGGAAAAGAGAATGGGACCTAATCCCAAAGATCTGCAGCTTGGATAACAATGTGGGAACCATGGGGTGTTTGGGTGGATAGGGGAAGAATGTGGCTTCCCTGGGCAGCTGGAAGAACATACAATAACTTCGAACATTATCAAAACTCCTCATTCTGGTCCATGGATAGTACTTCTTCCATGTCTCACTGCAGCCCCAGAAATCTATCAGTTATCCTTCTGTACCCTGATTTCTGGCTTCCTTCCTTGAGATGGATGACAAGATACTGATTTTTATTAAAATAATTAAAGAAATATCAGATTTCCCCCAAATATCTGAATACTTTTTAAGGTAACAAGAGGCCACTAAGAGAAGGATTTTAGACTCATTACAACTTGAATTACACCCAGAAAGTATTGCAGTCCTGAAGCAGCACTGAACTGAGTGCTGTGGGCTGCAAATCAGTGCAGATTACAATCAAGGTCAAAATGAGATTAGTTCAAAGGATGAATGATACGGGAGTTCAGAAAAGAAAGAACTACATGGACTTGAGTGACCAAGGGACCTGCATAGAAGGTGTCACAACTGGACTTTGGGTATTCAGAAAGAAGACCAGGGATATTTGTATGTTCCCTGTTGGCAGGGAAGAAGTTATGCTAGAAACTTTGGCTAAAAACGGGCGAATTACATTTGGGCTTTGAAAGTCAGTCTGAGGAGCATAAACTTGATACTGGGGGTAATGATGAACTATTGATTTATGGACTGAATTTTAAAGTATAGCATCTTGATGAATTAAAGGTTTTAGGAAGGTCATTTATTTAGCAGGAATGCAGTTTGGTTTGGAGAGCAAAACTGGAGTCAGGGAAGGCACCGAGGAGAAATCCAGGTGGGGCTTACAAAGCCCTAGGGAGGGTAAGAGGATGAAGTGAGGTAGCACTTTCTTTGCGTTGCCACAGTGATGAAAAGTTCGAGACAGGGCCACAGTTCAGAATGATCAGGGTTTCGGAAAGTGACAGTCATGGTGCTCCACCCTGGGAGAAGAAACCAAATTTATATGTTTGGAGAAAGCGACTCAGAGTCTTGATTTTGTGTGGTGGATCTGCATGACACAGCTAGTTTCATTACAAGGCTCTGGGCTCCAACTGGCTTCACTAACAGGCATTCTGGAAAGGTTCTTCTAAGAAATTAACTCCATGGAATATTGAGGCCTGTCGCCTCTCTTGGTTCTAATCTTTCTGACATGGTTTTACTTGCCAAGAGTATGCATGTCAGTTTTATTTTCATCACTTTGGATAAAAATGCTTGGAGCAGGAAAACTAATTCTGTAGCTGGGGCTTTCTAGGTGCATGGATTTTGGTGGTCTTAGATGGTTGCCACACCTTAATTCCTGCAAACAACCAAGCTCCTTGTCCTTGAAATTCTTTTTTTTTTTTTTTTAAAGCCTCAAAACCCAAGGAGATAATTTAAGCAATGGGTCATCCTTCTACAGTCCTCTCTTCTTGATCCTAAACTGAACTAACATGATCTCATTCATTCTCCAAACTTTTATTGACAGCCTATTACAGATCAGGTTTGCCCCCATGGAGGTCACAGTGCAGTGAGAAAGTCAAATAACCAGACTGGCAATTAAATAAACCCTCAGACATACCATGACAGTGCAGTCTAGGGTAAGGCTCTGGAGCCAGACTGCATCTGAACTCTAACTCTGCTACTTACTGGCTGTGTGACTTTGGCCAACTAACTTAACATCTCTGTGTCTCAATTTTGCTATCTGTAAGTGAAAATAATAATAGTACCTAACATAGGATTATCTTGAAAGTTAATTGACGTGATTGAAGAAAAGTATTTAGAACAGTACCTGGCACAAAGGAAGTGCTCAGTAAATATCAGCTGATATATTCCAGCCCAGCGGAAGGGTGGTGTGCAATGCAACATAGCATAGAGGCAGCATATATATGCTCTCCAAACCACGTATATGAGTCTGATGGTACAGACTCATATATATGAGACCTTCGTAGCTGGAGTCCACTTTGATTGGTCATGGCATTTGTCCTGATTTGTCACTATGTCCATTTTGATTGGCTGTATGGGTTGTTTGTTGTTATTTATATCATTCCAGAGTTTGAGTCATTGGTCCTGAAGCGTTAATAAATGCTAGAATAAGCAGAATGCTTGATAAAAATTTAGTTTCTTGGGCCCCAGCCCAGAGAGTTTGATTCAGCCAACATCAAGTGGACCCAGAAACATTTTAAACAAGCCCTGAAGTTCTGCCTTCTGAGAAGCTGATTTGAAGGGCTAGGGAGGGCCGTCTAGAAGAAGTAACATTTAAACAAAGACCTGAAATTCTAACACCTGTAGTGAACAGGTGGGGAGATTAGGATGGAGTAGGATGTCATTCTTCTCAAAGGGAAGATTGTGGGCAAAGGCACAGACATTAAGGGAGAGAAGCTGAGAATGGCTGGAGCATTGAGAACAAGAGTAGAAGCAGTGGGGAAGGCTCAGCTCATAAAGGTGAAAGTCATGGATTTTTATTCTATCTTCAGGACAATACATGGGAAGTCACTTCAGATATTTTAAGGAAGGGTGATGGGATCGCATTTACAACCTGGAAGAGCTCTGGTTTTGTGCAAAGGGAAGGAGACAAGCCAAGTCGGAGGCAGGAGGCCAGGCAGTGGGCTCTCTAGTGAGAGCTGTTACCTTGTCCATCCCCACTCATGCACTTGGCTCTCTCCCTGACTCTTCTCTCTCTCCTTGACCTCTGGACCTCTCTTGACTTAGCTATTCAGGCCTCATTGGCTTCCTTCACATCAGGTGTGGCCTCCCTGCTCCAGTCTCTCGCAAGACAGGAATAGTAACCAAGCTCTGGCCTCAGTGCTTGGCTACACGGGCACCTGAGGAAGAGGAGGAAGAGGAGGAAGAGGGTGGAGGTGACTGGAATGTAAACTGTAGTAAGGCAAGTCATGTGCATCTCTCTATGGCTACAGAAGTGGTGACGTGTAGTGTTAGTATCTAGGGGAGTAGTGTGTGGTAAGTCCTCAGTAAATATTTGCCAAAAGAATGAGAGCTCTGTCTCCAACAGTGGACCCATCCATGAATTCTAATTGCTACAGCCTTGTCATTGTCAGTTAGGAGTCATTTTTATTCATCCCTTTATCATACTTTCTTCTCTTTTTTCCTTCTTATCCTTTGCATATTTCCTAACAGGGAAAAGGGATTGACATCATTTTTTCATTAGCTAGTCAGCCTCAAAATACTGTATTTTAGCTATGCGTGTTATCCTTCTGTTGTGTCTTTGGCTTCTTGGAATTACTTTGCTGAAGCAGAGAAAGTACAAATCCTAGAAACCTGTTACTCTCTAAACTCACTTCATAAACCTATCCAGAGTCATTTTCCACAATGGGATGGAAAAAGAAAGAAGAACAGGCAGAAACAAAGTGTAGCACTTACTAGCTTACCCCTCAGATCTCGCCCCTCAGCCAGCACTTTGGTGCAGGATCCCAGGAGGGCAAGAAGTAGAGAATGAGGGTTAAATAAACTTCTCAAATGGTCATAATTTTCCAAGGGTCTTGTTTTAAAACCCTGGGATTAGTCCCTGGAAAATCATTTATTCAATTATTAAAACAAAGTTATGGATAATGCTTTTTCCTCTACTGGCTGACTGCATGTTCGCTAAAGCTGAGCTGTACCCATTGACAATAGGGATTGGGACGGCTTTGCTATTAAGTACCAACTGTGTGTTTAATTGTTACTGCAAGAAAAATATAACTTACTGGTAAACTGTGCAGAATTTGAAACAAAGTATCCTTTTTACTTTTATAGGAATGTGGATGCTAACCAAATGTGTCCGCGTGGTTTCAATTAAGCAGAGGAATGTTAAATGTAAAGCTAAATTGATGAAAATAACCAAACTTTCTGACAAACCAATAAATTGGAGTCTAGAACTCATTGCCCATACTGTATGGCAGACAGAGAAACATTGCTAGATCATCAATTTTTACTTAATTTTTTGAGTTAGTTTATACTTAAAAAGAAAAAAATGGAATGCTAGGCAAATAATTTAAATTCTTCCCAGCTATAAACAGAGAATATGCACGTTGGATGTGGACCTTATTCTTCACTGTATGCAATTGAACTGATTGTTTATTCTTTTAGCAATTTCCTCAGAGAAATTGTTGGAAACCTAAGACAGAGTTTTTGGGGAACTCTCATGTCAACATTTTGGCAAATGATCTGGCAAAATGCTAGTCAGTGGACTATTTTTCTAAACTCCTCAGAACTACTCCACAGCAATCCTTAGTCTTTTAAAGTGATGTTTTAGTTTTCCTTCCCCCCCAATTTTCTTATTCCTTCAAGTTGCTGTCATGGTGAGATGACAATGTTTAAAAAAAAAAATGAGTTTGGAGAAAATTCTGTTTCTTACTGAAGACAGAGGATAAAGTTACATAGTCAGAAATCTAACTCTGCACATTTCTGCATACGTTAGAAATTTCTAATATAGAGATTTGTCTCTGAATAGGTCTTTTTATTCTGTGGGAAATGGCAGGAAATAAACCGTTTAGACCAAAAAAAAAAAAAAAAAAAAAAAAAAAAACCCCAAA
The DNA here is from genome assembly GCF_048773025.1 of Camelus bactrianus. Lineage (NCBI taxonomy): Eukaryota > Metazoa > Chordata > Mammalia > Artiodactyla > Camelidae > Camelus > Camelus bactrianus. The sequence continues at coordinate 27,359,981 of NC_133546.1, read as the reverse complement.
AGTAGAAGCTGAGGCCTTTGTCCTTTCTGTTGTGATCTTTATGTGATGGAAAATAGGTGCCCACTGCTGAGACATCACCTAGGAACTCAGTTCCCCACCTTGGTCTCCACCGTCCTACAGGTTTAGAGGTCTCCTGAGATTCTTTTGCTTAGACAGTGAAACTGCTGTCCAATGTAAGATGGAGTCTTTGGGTTTTTGTGGCCCTGTTTCAGGTTCAGAGATTGCCAGATGGACTCTGTTCTAATTTGGTACATTACCAGCTAAGGGCCTGTTCGAAACCTATTTTATGCTATAATGTTAGCAACATTGGAGAACAATCTATTTTTTTAAATTAGATGGTCATTTAGCACATTTTGTTTGGTGACAACTCAACAAGTGTTATTTTTGCCAGATTATTTTTGGTGAACTGTTATGAAACGTCTCCTTTATGTGCTTTTAGATCAAGTTTTCAAACTTTTTTTCAAATTCTCCTGAAGTTTAAAATCAGACATAATTAAGCACATTACATATTTACTTAGACTCTTTCAAAGGTTCACCACCTATTTAAATGGCATCCAGACAGGAAAAATAAACTCATCTTGTTCGAGAGCCTGCAGCACAGTTTTCCCGAAATTTACCTTTGGACCAAGTTGTTTCTAATGGTTCTAACTTCACTCAATTAATACTGCTGCTGCTATACCCCATTAATGGCTGTATTTAATATGTTTTAAGATGCTTTATTGATCAACAAAGTATTCATAGCATTTTATGTTATAATAACCATCTAAGCATTGTATGATCCACACATTTGATGAGCTGCTTCAACCTCTAAGGTATTCATTCACATCACAGATAAAACTGTTGAACATCTGAGTTCTGTGGTGAGCCTCTGGGTATCTCCTTCCAAGTTCAGCTGATATGAAAATATTTATTGTGCATCCTTTGCTCAGCCTTGGGATACAAAGATAAAGAATATTTCATGGTCTCTGCTCTGTTGAAAGTTCGATGGAGATGATAGTAATGCACTGATCAATAAGTATATTCTAGAAGCTATGAACCCATTTAATATGGTATTTCCGAGGTCACATTCCTGATTCATTCAGTTTATTAAGTACCTACTATATGTCAGGCAGTATGATAGGTCATGGGAAAAAAAATAAAACATGGTCTGTGATTGTGATTTCATCCACAAATTTATCCTGAAAAACTGTATCGAGAGTTTTGCTATAATCAAGACCCATTATGCCAGTTTATTTAGAATAGTTTTTACCATATGACTTTACCAAATTCAGACAGACATAGGCAACAAGCCTAACTCCCCTGTTTAGGAAGATCCCTGAAGCTTTCTGATGCTCTGGCTCCTTAGTCAGACATTGCCCTGAATTTACTATCCTTTTTTCTAGATTTTATATTTTTGTAGTTACTTTGTTTCTGGAAAAATCCATTGTTTTTTGTCAATGTTTCCCACCCATCCTTTCTTCTCCAGTCTTTCAAAACTCCCTGCCCTCCAGTAGCACCCAGCACTGCTCAATTTTCACACCAGTGTTCAACCTTTAGTCAAATTTACTGCCCATTCCAACATTAGCACTTTCAAGAGATATATATGGATGTCTAATAAGTGTATTGGGCATGATAATTATCAACTGTTATACATTGTCTCTCTCGTTACATTTGCTTTAAATATACCTGAAATTACTTTTGTCTCTAGCCAAATAAGTTGAGTCATGTGTAATATGGGGGCAAGAAACATCACACCACAAACTCAAGGCCTGATAAATGCAAGGTTATTAGGATGGTGGGACAGTGTATTTCAAGAAGGTCTCTATGCACCATCCTGCACTGAAGTAATACCTTTAAGCCCACTTCATCCAATTTGCCCTTCAAATTGGCCCACCTGGAGTGCTTACAAACTTTCCTATCGCAGTACAGAAGTTAATGCAGTCCAGAAGATTTCCACTTCTGGGATGGTCAACCGTTTTATAACCCTTTATTTACAATCCTATGCTGTCATTTGGTAAAGAAGTGATAACATTCAGATTCGACAGTCATTTATTATTAAGGGCCTATTGTGTGTAAGGAATCTGATAGGCACTTTCACAGTAAATTCTCATACTCTATTTTAACAAGTATGTATCTTGAGAACTTTGTTCTAAAATTTTGGAAAAAATTCCATTGAATATAAAATATGAAGTTAAAGCCTCTCAGAATTAGGCTGTGTGTGACATGAGCTGTTTTCTTTCACCATATTTAGCTTTGGTAAATTTATACTGAATAACAAACTTCAGAGATTCACTAAAAATAATTTTAATTTTAAGAACTTTAAAATAATAATGATAATAAAACAATAATGTCAATAATAGTAGCTAACATTTATAAGGCTAAGCATTTTATTTATTTATTTATTTATTTATTTTTACAATGCTAATATTTATTATAAAGCTAAAATGTACAGACTGTCATACATCAAGAACTCTTTTACTTTACACATGACTCATTTAGTCTAACAAACACCTTATAAAATGGGTACTATTATCACCATCCCTATGTTGCAGATGAGGAAACTGGGACACAGAAATTAAGTGACTTGTCCAAGGTCAAACAGCTACAAAATCATAGTTAGGATTCAACTCAGTCTTGCTCGAGGATGTGCACTTAAGCACTCACTTTACTGCCTTCAAATTACAGAAAGTTAATAGACAGGTTATTGGGTAACACTAAAGATGATAATTATGAATAAAGTATAAGCAAGTGGACCACATACAAAACACAATATTAATAGCCAAAGGATATTAGCCAACATACCTGGCTGTTATGTGCATACATATGCTCTTGATATATAATATTTTGTTATAGGAATTGAAAAGTATTATGTAATAATTAAAAGGTGGTTTCAAGGGGTGGAAATCCCCCCTTCCCAATTAAATGTCATATTTATTCATAAATAAATAGATTAAAGCAAATTACATTAATGCACTGATTATTCATATTTATTTTGCTGCTAATACTGTAGATGATGTCACTGCATATATTCTATTAAGCTACATGGATATACTGTACAGCACAGGGCATATAGCCAGTATTTTGTAATAACTATAAATGAATTATAATCTTTAAAAATTGTGAATCATCTGAAACTTATATAATATTGTAAATCAACTATACCCCAATTTAAAAAAAATTATGATAACGTAGAGAGAGACTTAGTAAATGGGGGTATCTTTTTTTTAACTTTTTTTTTATTGAGTTATAGTCATTTTACAATGTTGTGTCAAATTCCACTGTAGAGCACAATTTTTCAGTTATACATGAACATACATATATCATTGTCACACTTTTTTTTTGCTGTGAGCTACCATAAGATCTTGTATATATTTCCCTGTGCTATATAGTATAATCTTGTTTATCTATTCTACATTTTGAAATCCCAGTCTGTCCCTTTCCACCCCCCACTCCCTTGGCAACCACAAGTTTGTATTCCATGTCTATGAGTCTGCTTCTGTTTTGTTTTTATGTTTTTTGTTTGTTTGTTTGTTTGTTTTAGATTCCACATATAAGCGATCTCGTATGACATTTTTCTCTCTTTCTGGCTTACTTCACTTAGAATGACATTCTCCAGTAACATCTGTGTTGCTGCAAATGGCGTTACGTTGTTGGTTTTTATGGCTGAATAGTATTCCATTGTATAAATACACCACATCTTCTTTATCCAGTCATCTGTTGATGGACATTTAGGCTGTTTCCGTGTCTTGGCTATTGTGTAGTGCTGCTATGAACATTGGGGTGCAGGTGTCATTTTGAAGTAGGGTTCCTTCTGGATATATGCCCCGGAGCAGGATTCCTGGGTCATATGGTAAGTCTATTCCTAGTCTTTTGAGGAATCTCCATACTGTTTCCCACAGTGGCTGCACCAAACTGCATTCCCACCAGCAGTTCCCTTTCCTCCACAGCCTCTCCAGCATTTGTCATTTGTGGACTTTTAAATGATGGCCATTCTGACTGGTGTGCGGTGATACCTCATTGTAGTTTTGATTAGCATTTCTCTGATAATTAGTGATATTGAACATTTTTTCATGTGCCTATTGATCACTTGTATTTCTTCCTTGGAGAATTGCTTGTTTGGGTCTTTTGCCCATTTTTGGATTGGGTTGTTTGTTTTTTTCTTATTAAGTCGTATGAGCTGCTTATATATTCTGGAGATCAAGCCTTTGTCAATTTCATCTGCAAAAATTTTCTTCCATTCCATAGGTTGTCGTTTTGTTTTACTTATGGTTTCCTTTGCTGTGCAGAAGCTTGTAAGTTTAATTAGGTCCCATTTGTTTATTCTTGCTTTTATTTCTATTGCTTGGGTAGACTGCCCTAAGCATTTTAAATATACCCTCTTTTAATCCTTACAACACTCTATGGTTGTAGGTTCTAATATTATCTCATTTTACTGCTGAAGAAACTGAGGTTTCAAGAGGTTAAATATCTGCCGTGTTCTTTTAAAAAATTTTTATTAATTTTTATTTAGGGAGGTAATTAGGTTTATTTATTTATTTATTTGTTTGTTTATTTAAATGGAGATACTGGGGATTGAACCCAGGACCTCATGCACGATAAGCATGTGCTCTTACACTGAGCTATACCCTCTCCCCCAACCCTGCCATGTTCTTAACATATATTTTATTGAGCCTCCTTTAAATTTTTTTTTAATCATCATTTGGTATTTGTCTCAAAAGAATAATACAGTGATAATAGATGTATCTGTAAACCCGAAGCCAGTTCTCATCACCATTGTTTGAAAGATTTTATGTAAATATGTGTCTGTATTGCTCACCTAAGTAACATATAAAATCTGATGTAACATATAAAAATACTAAAGAAATGCTAAATTTCAAATCTGAGACTAAAAATATTGTTCAATGACTAGCAGCATTGAAGAAGCGTTTGAAAATAATAAAATAGAAGGTTAAACAAATGGGAGAGGGGTTACCATCTCAGGTGGTCCCAGAGATTAAGTAAGAAACCAATAGGGTCCTTGGGACAATCTCTAGAAAATGCTTTTTTTTCTTCGGGCTGTAACAAAGGGCATTTTGTTAATAGAGCAATTTATGTCAAATCCTTTTCTGAGCCCAAGACGACCAGACTTCTGCTTCCAGGTTTTATTTCTCTCATCCTTCCAAGGCCAAGGCTTGAAAAAAAAAAAAAATCTCTGAAAGCAAGATTCAATAAATACACGAGCTTGCTAGGAATATTTAGCCGCTTGCGCTTGTGACTATGGCAGAGCATTCACTTGAGCAGAACCCAAAGGGCTTTTATTTCCCGTTATGGGAAATACAATCTGGGTGAGATGGAGACTGTTCTTTAAGGGAAGATGTTTGTGGGTCACTTCAAAGTTACGCATGCTTACCTCGGGCTCTCTCCTTGAGGAAACTGTCAGCATCCGCGTCCATGTTTCTGTTTTCAGTTTAGAACGCACATTTCTCCTCCCCACTCAGCCCTCCCTTCCTGTTTTTTCTGGTAGCTTTGCAGACTCAAAATGCCTCTCTCAGGACATAGTGTAGAGGTCTGGGATGTGACGCTGAACAACCAGCCGTGATTTAGAACAACCGAGGCCCCCTGAACATGTTTTTCCACTTCACCAGCAGTCTGATAACTAAGGACTATAAACTTGGAATGGTGATTCCAAAACCCCGTAGACTGGCTTACAAGTCACTTTCCACACTATTTTATAGAGAATGACACTAGCTCCTGCCTTTAAAAAAAAATGTAATTTCTTGTTTTTTTAGAAATATGGAAACATGATATTTTGTAAATGCTGAGAAACTGTGATGGAGGAGAAGTCTAATTTGACAGTATTCTTACATATGAATTTCTTTTTAGGAAGGCCTTTTCTTAATTACTTTCAGTAGCAAATACCCAGCCCGAATAAGTTATTTGAATGTACATATCCATCTCATAAAGCCCATTTAAAAACTCATTGTGTCCTTTTGGTGTAGAGTGAGAATATCTTTTCTCATGCAAAAAAATGGGTGCTTTTGATTTTTAAAAAATTTAACAAATGTTCACTAAGAATTGGCTAAATGCCTTGAACTGTGCTAAGTGTTGGAGAGTAAAAACAACAGTTCCTGTAGTCAGGAAGCTTCTGGGCTAGAATACTTAATTTCTACAAAAGTAGTGCTATGCTACGGTCTACTGTTAAATATTATAATCAAAAAAGACAGTCATTTTCAAGATATATTCTTGGTGGAACTACTGTTTGAACTGTAGTGTGTTAATAAGCAATGCTGCATGAAAGTGCTCTGCAGTCAAATAAGTTTGGAAAATGCCGATGAGGCAAAGTTAAACAGGATTCTTTCTGTGACCCTCCTCCAGGAGGTGGAGTGATCTGCATCGTCCCCAATTTACCCGAGCTCAGAACCCTTTTTCTTTAACATCTCCAGGGACAAGTTCTTATGGAACACAATGTTTAACAATGAAGTATTCATTTTTAATAACTTTAAAACTTTCATTAAAGGAGGCTTACTGGGCTAGAAAGTTCCAAGTGATAGTTCTCAGGGGACCAAAAGATCTGCTAGGTGACACTTTGCTTTCATTGTTGGAGAGCACCTAGAGCCTGTCAACATTTTATCTGACATGCTACCGCTCAGAAAACCCCGGCTCCTGCCTTGGCTTGTTTGCTCAGTCGTCCCACAGTCCTCCGCTGATGAGAGACAGGAATGATGGAAAGGGAGTGACCAGGAACGTCACAGGGCAGTGGCAGGTGCGCCGACATGATGGCAAATTCCTTGGCTTGAATTGGAGAGCAGCTGGGTCAGACATCCCCCCATGAATCTCCTGGGATAACTTAGCTCCATGCCACTTCCATAAACCTGAGCATTTAGTTTTACCAAGTGAGATATTTCCCTGAGGGTTTGTTTGTACACAGAGATGGTGGAGGCAGCTGTGAAAGGAGTGGCCAAGACATTCCAGGTACCAGGCTTGGTCCCTTGGATTTTCCTTGGATATAGATGCCCAATTTAGGGGAGACTTCTAATGGTATGCTATAGCTTTCAGAGTGCTTGCCCATAGTTCACTGCATTTGATCCTTTTATCAGTCCCCTGAATAAGCATGGCAGGGATCCTTTCCACTTTAGAGATAAACAATTTACATTTAGAAATTAAAGGATGTGCCTAGAGTTACTTGCTAAGGAAATAAGGAAATCAGCATTAGGACACAGACACAGTGCTTCCCAAGAATCACCTTGAGGTTCTGATTTAGTGGGTTGTTGATGTGGCCAGAGGTTCTGCCTTGCCAACAATCTTTTAAGTGATTCTGTATTTGCTGATTCCTTCAGACCACACTTTGAATAGCAAGGTTCTAGACTAATTGCCTTACATAAATAAAAACTAATTGGAAATGTATAGGCAATTAAATTCTCAAAAGCCATCTTACCAAGGAGTCCCTTGAGTAGCCATGACTCATGACGGCGCTTGATGTGACTCCATGGCCACCTGGCTATGCTGCTCATACTCTTTCAGCCAAGTCTGTCATTGCTTTCGGCAAAGACTCCTGCTCTATGCTTCACATTGAAGCCCCTCTTCTCTACTTCATGTTTTTAATTCACATCTGTCCACCTGTCTTCCATGTTTAGCTTATCTCATCCTTCTACCAATTTGGATCCATCTAATTCTTCAAAACTCAAAATATATTCTTACCAAGAATTTCCCCCAATTGAATTAAACCATCCAATCCACCTTTCAGGGACTCAATTAACATACAAATATTATATCTATTAACTTTTTTTGCAGCCTACAATATATTCTGTGTAATCCACACATGTGTATAGAGTAATATTTACTATAAGAAAGGAATAGATTTTTAACTATAGTTTTCTTGTGGATAAATTTTCCTAGGTAGGAGGAAGTGTATCAAAATTGCATCTTGATTTAGTAAATGTGCCATGGTACAGGTAATGTTGGATAATGGTCTCTGTCTGGCTTCTGGAATCACATAAGCTTGATTTGAATCCCAGAACTTCTATCAGTGTGACCTGGGCAGTTTATCTAACCTCTTTATACAGTTGGAGTAAATGATCATACTTATTTCTCTAGATTAGATATTCAATAAATGTTAGAGCAACATTGTCTTTTTTTACAGAGAATAATTGATGTATATGTGTTATTGTCAAAATATAACATGGTGAATCTCACCATAGTATCAATTTCATAAAACCATACATGAGGATAAGGTATGAGTGAATAGATTAATGATTAACTGACAACTATATACCTTTGAGAGCTGCAGTATATGATCCTGGAGTCCTTGCTTTCTAAAGCTGTAAGATTTATTTCCTAATTAAAAAAAATTAAGATTATTATGTATATTTACAAAGCCCCAAATAGAATTCTTGTGTTTTCAAAATAAATGGAAGGTCCTTGTTAAAAAATTCAAAACAAAAATAATCTGTGACCTTTGTAATTATCAAGTTTTTTTTCAATATTGTGTGAAATATTAAACAAGGTAACTCGTGTTGACATAATTAATATATACAAAGCCTTTGAAAGTAATTCTAAAACTTTAAGGGGGGGCCCAAAAATCTAGAGAGAGTTTGAATGTGTACCATGTAGCAGAGAAGTGGGGACACAGATTCTAGGGAGAAACTGTCCTTTTTAATTCATAACATGCCTCTTAACATTCATGCATACATTACTACTTCATGGAAACAGTGTAAACACAAAAATTTTTATTACTGGATAAATTTTGAAAAATAGTGATGCAAAATTGAGCAAGATTACTCATTCTTGATCAATTAAATTTGTAGTGTGTGAGGAAATAGTCACAGTCTTTTTAGCAAATAAAAAACTTTTAGATTTCAGTAATAGCAGTGTAGGAGTAATTATAAAAATCATGCAATATATTGAGTGATTGTCACAGAAGCACTTGTATGGATGTGGATGAGTTGTTACTCTTCTAAGACCACCTTCTTCACTATGTCCCATGCTCTCTCCTTTTGCAAGAACAAACTCCATCAAATCTTTGTTTTCTAATGGGTCATTTACTGTCAATACACAGACATATTATTTCGTCAGTCTTAACCTGTTATAAAGAAAAACTTCCTCAGTCCCACTTTCTCGTTTTAGTTTTGCCCATTTTCTGTGCTTTTAGAATAACTTCTCAAAAGAGTTGACTTGTTGCCTTCGATTCCTCTTTCCCCACTGCCTTTTGAATCCACGCTGATCAGCCTTTCAGTCTCATCCTTTCACTTCACCAAAACAGCTCTGGCAAGGTCACCAGTGACCTCTGCATTGTTGAATACAATAGTCAATTCTCAGTCTTTATGTCATCTAGCCTTTCAGTAGCATTTGATGCACGTGATCACGCCTGTGAAATGCTTCCTCCATGTCCCAACCAAATTTAACTTTCCCCAAACTGAAGTCTTGATCTTTCAAACACACTCCTCCCATAGTAAATGGCAACTCCATCTTTCTCATTTCTTGGACTAAAAACCTTGGTGTCATCCTTCTTTCTTTCTCTCAAACCTCATATCCAATCAGTTGGCAAATCCTATTGGCTCTACAATAAAAATACATCCAGAAATCTCACCACTTCTACCCTTGATGGAAAACACCATCATCTCCCACCTTGGTTATTACAAGTCTCCCTATTTGTCTCCCTGTTTCCACCCTGTCCTTTCCTGTGGTCCATTCTCCATACAACAGCCAGGGATATTTGTAAGAAGTTCAGACATTTCTTTGTTCAAAATTCTCTAATGACTTCCCATGTCACTCAGAGTTAAAGCCAATCTCCTCATGATAGCCTATGGATCTTGTATAATCTGGTGCCTGCTACTTCTCTGATTCTGATATGCCTGATAGCTTTGATACCCTCTGGTCAGAGATACTGAACTTGATGTGTCCTTTGTTTGGTCTCCGTGTGACTCAATGTCTCTCAGCTTCCTTAGGAATTTTTCAATGAAGCCTTCCTTGACCTGCCTATTTAAAATTGTAAATCCTAGCCATTTATACCCCTAGTCCTCTTTCATGCCTTATTTTTCTTTACTGCGCTTGCTACCATATGACAAAATATATATTTTTTGTGAATGCCATCAAAGTAGGGATTCTTTTTTCCATTGCTGTATCCCAGTACCTAGAACTTGTTCTTGCACATAATAAGCATTGAATATATGTGTGTGTGTGTGTGTGTGTGTGTGTGTGTGTGTATACACATGAATGAACGGATCAAATAAAAATAAATTCAGTCTAATTTGGTTTAATAAAATTACTTGCATTCACTTTATATTGAACATCTGGAACACTGTTCATAATGACCATTGAGTATTTTAAATTCCAATCCAGTGATAATCCAATGATAAATTTCAAAGTTGTTTAGGTATTTTAGGAAATATTGGTTTCAATGGGAGCATTACTTTAAGGGAAGTAATCTACATTTGTACTAAATGCATCAAGGAATTAATATATGTGAGAAGGTCCTGGTGTGGATTATCAGCGATTATTAGCTTCTCAACAGTGTTCTCCTGGCTATAAATATGGTTCACTTTTCATAGTCAATGATTTAAGGAGAGGCACTGTAGTCAAATAGAAAGAGCCTGCAATTTCAAGAAGCCTAGGCTACCCCTCACCTGTTTTGTGACCTTGGCTAGATTAACCTCTCTGGGCTAAAAAATATGGTAACAACAGTGAGCTAATTGTGGTGATTAAATGAAATCTAAAAAATTCTTTGAGAGCAGGAACTTTGTTTTGTTTATTGTTATATTCTCGGTAAGTATCACATGTGAACAGTGTGTGTCACACAGTGTATTCAACAAAATAAATGTTTGTTGATTGAATGAATGAATAACTTGTGCAAAACACCTAGACCAGTGCATGGCACAATGCAGGCACTCAATAAATGCCATCTATTATAGTAATTATTAGAAATTAACTATACATTTTACCTATGCAAAACACTTAGAGACTTAAAAGCATAAAATAGATTCTAGCTGACTTCAACTGTTCCTTATTGGAAAAAAATGAAGATGTGTGATTGAATTTACAGATCCATATTTTAAATGCTAGAATTAGAAAGTTTTTATTTGCTTTTCACTTGATGACAAGAACCATTCAACATTGAAACTATAGCTGTAGTTAAAATAGAAGCTGCAATACAGTTTGGTTAGCAGGAATGTCGAAATAAAATTTCCTTGGGTTTTCCTACAGATTTGATGGTAGAACAACAAGTTAATAGTTCTGACACTTAACTGAGTTGATCACCCATGGTCTTCTCACATGGTGCTACCACAGCAGAACTCAGATGTAACAATTATCCAGTTACACTCCTTGTAGACAGATGTCTGCTGATATGTTTAATGGCTACCACGACAGCATTGGCCATATTTACACCTGAAAACAGAAGAGTTAACAGCAGTAAAACTGGAGTTGAAAGATCTAAGTTCTAGTCACAGGGCTCCAGTAAGTAATCATATAATGTTGAGTATTTGACTCAGTTCCTGATCTACTAAAGGTAGATAAAAATACATGCCTTATCCGTCTTTTAATGTAATTTAGAGAGGAAAAGTACTTATTTACCCAGAGATGCTTTGGTTGCGAGCAACAAAATAACATTTAAAGTTGGTTTAAATAAAGATACAGTTTTAATAAGACATCATCAGGCATATCTCATGAAACCAAAGACGAGGTGTGTCACTAGGTATGAGTGAGGTTTGGGAACAGAGAACTAGGAAGCCCTCAGAAACCACAGCTCCTTCATCATCTGCTTTTTCTGTGCACCACTTGTGTTCTGTTCTGTGTTTCAATTGCATTTTTTAATTTTTTCTCTGTAGATTGTCTCTGCTGTTTGGCTCATTAACACACTACCTCTTCAGTTGGTAGTCTCAGCCACCAATCTAGTAACTTGACAGGTAGAGCACCCTCAGAAAACCAGTTCAGCCTCTCTGTGTTTTAACTGCAAATTCTCAGAAAAGAGAATCTCAGAAACCTCGCATGGGCTCTGAGTCTCTCTGTCCAGTTGGCCATGGCCCAGGTTTGGGTCACACTTCTCGATGCCCATTCAGTAGGTTCTGAGGCTATATTCTCTTTGAGGAGGGATATAGGCAGACTCTTTAAAAGAGTGTTAATGTGCCAACAAAATGATCGGCTTTTCCAGCTCATGTCTTTAAACTTAGTTGGATATTAACATTAAATATATGAAAAATTTAAATTGACCATCTGTATGTTTTTCCCAGTGTATTAATTTTCGATGTAAACCATTTCTATAGTTAAAAAAACTGACTTGATTTTCTATGATTTGAAAAGTTTAATTTACTCGAGGAAGTGTCTATTTACAAGTATGGAGTTAACAGTGGGGAAGTGTATGTGCAGAGTGGGTGCTTCATTTGAGGTTTTAACACCACAGCTTCCTTCCCAACCCCTTTGTGACACCCACTCACTTAACTCTCAACTCCTTTTATCTGAAATTAAACAGAAAATGAAACAGAATGAACGAACAAACAAAAAACTCCAGGAAATATTGAGATCCTTATAAAAACACAGAAGGAAAGAGCTTGCTTGGAAAGTTTTCAAAAAGTTATGCTTGGTCTCTCAGGTATATGATCTATCTCAAGTGAGTTGTTTTTATTTCATTTTATGTAAACACATATATTTATATGTGTATTACCAAATTAGCATTGAATGGTCTCCAGTGTGTTTCTGGTTACCTGAGTACTCTGGAGAGGCTCTTCTTTTTCTTTATTAATGTCTTTTCAAGCATTTCTAAATGAACTTTACTTGTATCTCACTCACAGTATATATGGCTATAGAGAAAAGTTTGTGGCATATGTATAAAAAAATAGAAAAAAAGCCATAGATAACCACACTACCTACAGGCACCAATTGTTCTTATTTTGGGATATTTCATTATTTTTTTCACTATTTTTAATGAATTTTTTACACTGTCTATATGGCTTGGTACTCTGTTTTTTCCACTTAGTATTTTATTATATGATGTTTCTGTGTCATGAAAGTCTTCATAAATATATTTAATAGTGTCATAATGTTCTTCCAAGTGGATGTGCCTTGCAGTAAAAAGTCCTCTTCACCTTTACCCTAACAGTGGACATTGAGATGGTTTTCTATTTCACTTTATTCTAATTGTCATATGTGAAAATGCAAATTTTTAGCATACAGTGTTCCAATTTTCACTAGTCACATAAGATAAATTGCCAGAAAAATAATTACTTGGTCAAAGTTTGTACACTCTCTTCATGCTCTTGAAATCATTTCCAAATTTCTTCCCAGAATACCTGTACCATTTTACAAGTCCATCAACAATGAAAAGATGTCTCTCCTTGCACCCTTGTAGTATTAAGTATAATCATTAAAAACAAACAAATAAGAAAACAAAGACACTCTCTGCTACTTCTACAGGGAAAAATAGTATTCTATTTTGTTCAATACCTAATGAAGTTGACATTTTTTTCTCATATATTAGTCACTTGGACTTCTTCTGAGGAGCATCTGTTTGCATCCTTTCCTCATTTTTTTCTTTTGAGGTCCTAGTGCTTTCCTTAACAACTTTTATGAACCTTCTTTTTATTAAGTGTATAACCATTTGTCATATATTTTAGAAGTGTCATGTCATTTTACGTAGAGATGCTTTACATTTTTAGCTCATTAAATCTAGAAATTTTTCCTTCTGACTTTTTATTTTAAAAATGTCAAACCTACAAAAAAAAAAAGAAAGAATAATCCAATAAGCCCTGTATACTCTTCAGTTAAATTCACTACCTGATAATATTTGGTCAATGTTTCCCCCTTGTCTTTCTGACACATACATGTATATGGCACACACCTATGTGTGTGAATATATATTTGTGTGTGTATGTCTCTGTGTGTATACACACACAATGAGAGAGATTTATTTATTATTGTTGAAATATTTGAAAGTAAGCTTCAGACACTTGGCTGCTAAATTCTTCATTGTGTATCTCTTAAGAATAAGGATTGTCTCCAATATAACTACAATGTTATTGCAGTTAAGACAATTAACAACAATTCTATAATATCCAATATCCAGTTTATATTTGAAATTCCTCCTTCCCCCCAAATAAATGTCTTTTGTATTCTTTTATTTTTATCCAAAATCCGATCAAATTTTATGCATTACATCTATTATATGTTTCTTTGGTTTATTAAATACTTTTAAAATTTTGTTTAAGAAAGTCTTTTCCTAAAAAGAGATTAAACAAGTTTCATCTATATTTTCTATTAGTTTTCAAAAATTTTTTTCAATAGCAAATTTTTATATCCAATTGAAATTTATCTGAGTTATAGTGACTGCTGTATATCTCAGATTATTTTTCTTTCTAAATAGCTTATTTTCTTCCAGCAAATTTATAAGTATTTCTTGAATTTCTCATTTATTTCTAAAACCTTATTTCTAAGACCTTGTTCAGCATTTATTAAATTTGTATACATAGTAATTTGAATCTGTTTCAGATTATGTCTGTATTCCACTGATCTTGTACCAGATCCACATGTGTTTAAAGATTGTATATTTGTAATGGATTTTAATACATATATTTTAATATATGAGTCTAATCATCATTATTCTCATTTTCCATTGGCTTTTTAAAAATTATTACATAAGTTTTGTTTCTTAAATAAATGTTAGGATCTTTTTCTTTCTTCCTCCATTGTATAAAGAATGTTGCCTTGATATTTTCATTGAGATTCTAGTCATCCTCTAGAATTATCTTTTATTAAAGTTATGTATTTCTCTTACTTGATAATTCTTGGTACTTGATAGGAATTTTAATCAACATGTACACATCACTCAATAGCTTTCAAAAGTATAGGTAAATATGCATGGACTATTGCTTGAAATGTATGTTGTTTATCCAGTCAAAAATGTTCTAAATTCTGTCCCAAGATTAAGCCACAGAGGGCCACAATTTTGCACAATGTTTATTAGCACCTCTCTCTCCTGTCCAAATCCATCCTCATCACTTTCATGAAATTGTACTTTAGCATGAGGCCATTTGATTATTAATAAGATGCTCCTATCAAACGTGTTGCCATGTCAACATTAAGAGTGCTGTTTATTACATTATGTAGGGTCTTGCTTGGGAGAGCCTGCAGGAAACTTTTCTCTCTAACCTTACTATAAGGAGTGCTTTTCCCAAATAAATCTTATGTTTCAGTCTTTTGGGTACTGACTCTTATAACTTACTATGTTTGAATTTGTACTTTCGTTGTTTGAAATCATAGAGCAAAATTTGTGGACTCCATCCATTTATTCCTTCAGGTCTCCAACCATTAATAAATGACTTTTTAAAATTTCTAATTTCTCTACTTTTCTTCTATGAGAACATACTTGGATCCAAAGGGTGTTTGTGCTACCTGTTCAAATTGCTGCTTTAATTGGTTTATTTTTTTATTTTTTTCCTTTCTTTTTAAAGTATTGCAAACTTACCTATAAACTGAAGGAATGGTTTCAGGGAGCAGTAAAAGAATGGAGAGAATACCCACTATGGCAATAATGAGCTTGAGTCTCATGTTTTAAAGAGACTGTAAGTTTTAGCCTTGCTCTGTCACTGGAGCAGAAGTGCTGTAAACACTTGAAAATCACTATATCCAGGCCTAGGCTGCCTTTGCTCCATTCATTCTATAAACCTTCACTCATGCCCTTCAAAATATGCGAGAATTGACCTCATTACTATTTATAGAGATTTTACTTCCACAAAAGCTCAAGGGTCTTCAGGGACTCTTAATATTACAGCACCTATTGCAAAGATTTAAATCAGTGCATTATTATAGTAGATTTCAAAATGTTCTTATAAAGGAGCATGCCAACCACATTCCCTCTTCCCCAATTCAAGGAGGGGAAAGAGTTCTGATTCCGTATTTAAACAGCTGTATGAAAGGAAAGGATATTCTAATCACATTGGGCAAAGTCTCTTGACATGTCACAGACCATTCTGCCTTCAGACAGAATAAGGTGATGACAGACTATTTACACACATGCATCAGGAGAAAGGGCTGTGTATACTCTTTTCCCTCTCCTACAACTTTCTCTTTTGATGAATGGTTTTCTTTAAAAGCTAATATCCTCATTGTAATAGAAGGTGCTACAAATATATGTATGTGAACATATTTACATGTACCTCTTCTTTCTCTTGGTCTTATGTAATAAGTCAAAAGTCATATTTATCGTGACATCCCTTCATGTAGAACAAAGGATCTAGAAAAATTTTTCTATTAATAAGTAGTATTGCTAGAGGAAATAAAAGAGATGACCTTTTCACAAGCTGAAGTAACAGGCTGATAAATTCAGGACCAGAGGTCATGGAAACAAATGTTTGATTTTATTCCTAATCCTAAAAGGGCAGAATAGGGTTATCAAACCACACACCATTGCATAAGAGAATCAAGCCAATCCCTGTGAAGAGCTGGCCAACATTTCTCTTTTCCCCCGGGGGTTAGGCCAACATCTAGATTTTTTGTTGTTTCTGTTCTTTAGAGTTTGTGTGTACATAGCGGAGCTTTGAAGTTCACTCAAAGTAATTATATCTCTGAGCTTATAGAATGTTTTGGGTTAAGGTTGTAACTATTCAGTTGCCCAGCTTTTCTTTCAGTAAAAATGGTGACAACCAAATTGAAAAGACTCAAGAATTTCTGAAAAGCACTTGGCTGAACTACATACTATCTGCAAGTTTTAAGTAAGGGAACCGTTCATGGAAACAAAAGAAGAGAGAACAAAAGAGAGGTCTTTAGCAGACCGACTTTAAATATAAATAATATTTTACTGTTTTGCCGTAAACCTTGGGTTCCATGGCAAGGTTCTTGCTTGATTCTGAGTTAGAATCTATATTTATTGTTTTAAAGTGACACTGTGTAGAAATTATGGATTCATTTCCTTGAAGAAACACCAAAGGTGAAGGGGTCAGGGTGGAATTTTCATTATACTTTATGATCAAAGAGCTGCATTTCATTTTATACTACTCAATAAAATTACACTTGAGCTTCATCATAGATTTTTCACACTGACAGTCGAGCGTTGTTGCTTTTCATGATTTCTGTAAAGCCTGGTTCTGCCTTGTGAGGGTTACCGTTGTTAGTGGGAATTCTCCTTCAGCCACCTGGAGTACCTCATCGAATGACAATGCCAAAGCTGGAAGTGTCTCCTATAGCTCCAAAAAGAAAATGTGACGTGCATTTTGTACTTACTGAATGTTCTTAAAGCCCATATTTTTTGAAAATGGTTAATGTAAAAATAGCGTATGAGTCATTGATAGCTTTCTTTAACCTAAGTGTTTAATTGTCATATGTACATTTCTCCAAAACTCCTGGGTAGGAATTTGTGGTAATCTGGGGGGAAGTCATTTCCAGATGTGTGTCCAGCCTTGACAAAGCAGAAGGAATAGCGGCCATGCCAGATTATTCTGAGCCAGTATCTTACCTGATTGCTTTCTCTCAAGGAACTATAGATCAGTCAGGCTTGATGTCTGAGAAATGCTTTGTTATGTTCGAAGCATAACTATTCACTTCTTTTTAATAGCAAAACACAGGAGCTGGAAAGGAGTTTTTTAAATAGAGCCAGCCCATGTAACTTCTGAGCATAATCTTTTTATAAAATATTACAAAATCCTTCCTTCCAACTTTTGCATTCCAGTGGAGCTAATCACTTTGCAGGTTTTGATGATGAAGCAGGTATGAACCACTATACATTAAATGCAGTGTTGACAAAGGAAATTCACTAGCAAGGGTTTCATTAACTGGGGATTAAGCTAAAACCCTTTCCCAGAACTGCCAATAAGTGAGACTCTAATCTAAAATTTCACATTAAGTTTAGTACAACTAAGATGTGTGTGTTCGCACGTGTGTGTGCTTGCTGAATGAGTGTGTATATAAGTAAGGGTAAATCCTAAAATGGGCTTTTAAAAAAAATTATTTAGTTGGCTGGAAAAGTACAGATTTTTCTGGTTATTTTGTAAGTGTAATGTCCTAAGCAAGAGAAAATTCTACAACTTAAAGCATGCTCTATATATAGATCTGTCCAAGCAGATGCAAAAATACATAATTAAGAGATTTGAAGGATGAACTCTTTACTACATTTTATGGGTGGATTTAGGTCTGATTTGAAAGAATATTTTTAATATTCATTTTACAGAATGGAGATTTTTTTTTAAGAAGAAAAAATGTCGTTTGGAAAGAATACTTTGCAATTTTTCTTGTATTTTCTATTATACTTGGATTTGATTGTGATTATTAAACTACCCAAAGGTTAGAATGAAGATAGCTCAGATTTTGTTGAATTTTTTTCTTTTCCATCAGATCTTGTTGATTTAAGCATGGATTTTTGAGATGAAGTTGGTTGTAATTGCACATATCAAGGAAACCTAATTTTTTTATTAAATTACAATAGTTGGCTATTTATTTAACCATATTTTTTAGTTAAGGTATGAGCTTTACCAACTGATATTTAAGAAATTTGAACTGATACTTAAATTCAATGGATAATGGCTTATTGAACTTCAGTTTGGGCTGCTATGATCTAATTTCAATCACGAAGGTTGTGATGAACTTTGGAGATGAATTTGGAGGTATTTATCAAATAATTGCCCTGAGAGCTTCAAGACAACCCCATGGAAAATCTGGTTTAGTTTCCCTACTCTGAGTCTGATAAATTTTATCCCATCTCTGCAAGTGGGTCAACAATAGCTTTGAGAAGTTAAGTGACTTGCTCTTGGCCTTGTATTTTGTTTGTACGTTGTAAAAGGGGAACTAGGGTGCAGGCAGGTTCCCCGACATCCTGTTTAGAGTTTCCTTTATTGCATCACATTGCATTTTAATTAATCAATTAATTTTCACTTAAAAATGAACTAATTCCAAATATATCCAAAATCACAGAATGTATAGAAACCTTCAACATCCAGATTAAATAATTATCAACTCATGGTCAGTCTTTTTTCCATCTACATCCCAGTTTACTTTCCTTCTCCCATGTTATTTTGAAGTAAGCCCTAGACATTACACACAACACACACACATACAGAAAGATAAAATTTAAGTTTACACTGATGTTTTTACAGAGCTATAGGATTTTAGTCTCTCTAGGAAATGTGTGTCTCTTTTCTCTCAGGCTGAGATTCCTGCTTCTCAAGAGTTTGTCAGAATTAGAGTATGATCTAATTTGCTAATCACTAATTTGCTTTTACACATTCCCCACGTAAGAGGCTCTGAATAACAATACCAACAATACCACTGATAATATTATTGCTGAGGATTGCTTAATTTGTGTTTGTGTGTTTGTGTGTGTACGTGTCAGTGTGTGATTCTTTTTGTCCTTGGGGTATAAGCTATTTAATTAATTCCTGTTCAGTTACTTGGAAATGACAATAAGCTACCATAAAAATAAAACTAGGGTCTGTTCAAGCATAGGAGAAAATTCTCCAGGGAGATTCATAAGTGTATATGGCCACAAAGTTGAGCACAATGTGAGGAACTGAGTAGGCAATGAAAAGCAATTCCTTTATAGTTTGCATTGGTCGGTTGAGATGAGATCATAACTAGAATACCATGTGTACTCCCTAGTTCTTTTCTGATGAAGCAAGTGAAGCCATTACCAAAAATTTTAAAAATATTCTTAGAGACTAGGAAAACACAAGTAGGAAGGCAACTCGGGGGTGGAAAGCTAGAATTACTCAAAGTGGAGACGTAAATGTTAGGGAAACAATTGAGTCACAATCCTCAAGTCTAAAATGTTTCCTTCTCCTCTAAGAACAGAAAGCTGATGAAAATGAAAATCAATCAACCATTCTGGAGTATTTTTACAAACCCTGAACAGGGCTAAGGGAGACAAAAATATATGAGACATAATTTCTGTGTTTGGAATCAATGCTGTAATAGACATTCTTGGGTTATCTTCCCAGTTCCTCTTCTCTGGCATGTGCTCATGGAGGTGGTCTCAAAGCAGGTCTTATTTTGTAGTGTGGTCTGTGTCTCTGGACATAGCTCAACTCTCCAGCGGTAGATATATATGGACCTCCTGGGATTATCTTATTGTCTCTTTGAGGGAATATCAATTGAGACTAAAAGAGTTAGGCCTCCATCTGGGTTAGTCTCTTGAATCTATAGGAGGTGTATTAAGTCTGGGATGGTGCCATCATTTTTTGTCAGGTGGGCAGAATTGCGACAAAAAGAGAATAATGAAGTAGAGGAAAGTAGGACTGAGAGAAACAGTGAAAAGAGTGGAAACAGCTGTCCCCTGACTCCCAAGAGCCTCCCAGTCTCCACTTTGATTCTTTCTGGAGGCTTAACTATATTTCTGCCACTGGATTCTGTGAGACAGTCTGTCCACTCCTTATTTATTGTTATCTATATATTATTTGATCCTTTCCTTACTCATTACCATATACAAAGAGTATCAGTTACAACTAACATGCTAGGATTCACGTGGAGTTATGACCAAATTGATTACACTTTGCAATTATACAGTAACTGGTGGGACTTCTTGAATTCCTTGTGTTGGTGTTTTACACCTTTCACCCAGCAAAGAATAAGAATGGATCCTAAGAAGTAAAAGGGATGTATTGTGCTGGACATCTTCTGTTTGCTCCTCCAAATCTATTTTCTACCATTCTTTTGCTCCCATAGAGCTTACCTGTGTAGACCTAAATAGATATCGATGTCCTCATCACTGTACAGATTATTTTCCTTTCAGATTTCATTACTTTATTAACCTTTCTTCCCCTCTTTCCTTTGGCCCAGGTTGGTAAGCTCTGTGCTGCTGGACTGTCTTTGTCGGTTCCCCTTTGGCAACATGTTTGTAAACACTATCTTTATGATCAGCTATCCTTAAATTATCCTATTTCAAATGTTATCAGCAGTTTCCTTGGGGACACTGGCTGATGAAGATGGTGAGTAGTTTGGAATGTGTTGAATCTGAGGGTCCTGGAGATTCACATTGAGGAAATTTTCAAAGAGAAAAGATACGGAAAGGTCTGGACTGGTGACATAACATTTGGCAATCAGTCAGAGATAAGAAGATGAGATCGCACATGTGGAGAACCAGGCTAAAGATAGAATACTGGGGACACAGTATTGATGGGGCAGGTGTAGGATGGGGATCTCACCAAGGAAGGAAAGATGGCAGAGGCATCAAATTAGTAAGGGGACCAGGAATGTGCAGCAAAAGGGTAATAAATGGGGTGGAGGGTTTAAAAAAGGAGACCGTCATCATCAGTGTCTATATGGAGTAGAGAGAACTAGTAAGATAATGATTTAGAAAAGAAAACTCTATTGTATGTGGCAAATGCAAAGCCAAGATTATAGAGGCAATTGAAAAGTCAGTAGAGACTGAGTAATGTTGTGGGGACAGAAGATAGGTTGAAGTTGGTCGAGGAATGGGATGGAAACGAAGAAACAGAGCCATCTTCAAAAAACAGCTGTTAAAGAAAGGAAGAAAAGTAACTGAATGTGGTAAGACAGCATGAGTCTTGGAAGAGATTTCACTTTTTAGGATAAGAAGCAGTTCAGCGCTCCTGCACGTTCTTGTAATACACTTTTCCCTCTTTTCCCGTGCCCCTCCCTTCTCTCTCTGTCTATTTTTTATTACCAAGTTAAATTAGTCTCTGTTGTTTGCAAACAAAATAAGTCTGTTTAAGACAAGCATCCTTTTTGGAAATAACAGAACGAGTTATCCCTTCCTACTATGTGTCAAAGGAACTTTAGAGAAAATTCAGAATCGTGGAGAAAGAAACCAACGTGAAAGAACAGTATTAATAGAAGTTTGCATTTATTAAGAGTTTATCACATTCCTGGCACTAAGCTCTTTAAAAACATCATCACTTATAATTCTCATGCAGCCCCTTGACTTTGGGGCTAAATATAAATACCAAGTATAGAATTGGCTAATTTGAAGACCTCAATCAATCATTTAAACAATGACCTGTAGATGGGGGAAGATACAGTCAAAGTTGAACCATTTTACCTGGTTAACAAACTGTTGCTATGCAATAACTTGGACTGTGTCAGATTAAACATTTGAGAGTCATAACTGATCAGATGAAAGAAAGTAAAAATATACCTGAAGAACGTTATTACATGGTAACACTTTAGTACTGAGTTTGTACAAAACTTTTGGAAATAAAATGGCATTTAAATTAAAAGGAGGGAAGTTTCTAAAATGTTCCAGTAGCAGATCGAGTCTGCTACTGGATATAATTTGAAAAATCACAAACTACTTCTTTTTCACTTCTTCCTAGTTCTCAGTACAGGTTTCTCTCTTTGCTGGGGGAGGAGTATTTGAAATTTAACTTTGATGTCTTTTTTCAGTAAAGTCAGTGGAATCAAAACTCCTTGGGACCAAAAAGACATAAAACAAATGTACATGAACAGTACTTTAAAATGCACTCTAATTCATTAGAGTCATATCCACTGGTCTTATTTGTGTCATATAGAAATATGAGATGGTTTAAAAATAATAAACAATTTTTTTTCTCTCAACAAAAAGCTCCATTTTCTACCTCAGATAAGGGTGGTCTCAAGTAAATCTGAAACAAATTGCTGCCATGATAATCCCTCTCTGATATGACATGCTGGTCAGGAAAGAAATCACAAGTGTCTCAGAAATGAGCTGACTTAGCTGGTGAACAATACATTCATTGTCATCTGATGAGATGAATATAATCTATTATCTTTACACATAAAAATAAAGTATTTTTTAAGAAAGGAGTATGTTTATCTGGATAAAATAAATTATCACCTAATTATCTTTAATAATTTTGAACCCCATATAAATAATTTAAAATGAATACATTTTGTTTGATCTTTTATTGATTTAAATTGCTGGTGATCTCTGTATGAAATGTCATTAGATAAAATAATAGTCATGTGAAACTCAAATAAGGCTTAATTAATATAAGTAAGTTTACTGAACAAAGAAGTATCTTTGTTCAAATATCTCTTGGGATGAAAATGGAAAAAAAATGAATTTTTAATGCCCAAGTTTGATTCTCATCCCTGATTTTGTACTGAAATGATCATCTTGCCTTCTAGAATCATATTTTATGTGATGTTTCAGGACTCCCCTAGTAATACCACAATTACTGACAAAATCACAGGTCTAGTCACTGAGACAGCAAGAGTTACATCACAGGCTAAAGGCTCGACCTGGAGAATAGAAGTAAAAAGCCTTTTTTTTTTTTCATTCTTAAAAAAGTCTTTATTTTGGTTGCTTACATTTGAACTTAAACTTGTTTTTATTTAGTACATTTCATTTTGTTTAAGTCCAGACCTTTGACTAGCTCAAGAAATTATTCCAAACAGAGTTACAGAGGGGCTGTTTCAAGTGGATTAAAATATGGTACTTGTGATAATGTTAAATAGCTTATGCAAAAACAGTTTTTGATGCAATAAACAACTTTTCTGAAAATATGAGAAATGACTTAAATATAGATTAGGTTTGAAAACGTATTATACTAAAGCCTCAGAAGCAAGTTTTTTTTTTTTAATTCTAATATTTTTAAAAACTCTTCAATAGTATGCAATTCGAAAATACCAATTTTTTCTGGACAATTGATACAGATACAAATCCAAGTGTACCAAAAAATGGTACTTAGATTTCCTGGCAGGCCAATTCATGTTAAGTTTCAAATCTAGCAAGGAAGACCCAAGTGTGTTTTTTATTAAAGCTTAAACAACCAGCTAGTGTAATGTTCCTGAAGTTTCATCCATCATGCTACCAATTTCTTCATACTAAGGAAACATTATATTCTCTTGTTATGTCTCAAAGACAAGAAATACATTCAAGAAGTTTTTCCAGTGACAAATGAATAATTCAGGGAATGAAAGTCATAGACAGCATTGTGCTTGCTAGAAGGTATTCAGAAGGGGCAAAGAGATTTCCAAAGCATTTTACTATAGTATGAACCATGCCTAGTTGAGCCTTAAGTGGTGAAATCTAAGGACTTATGTTTGCATTTTTTTCTGGTCACACAGAATTCAGAGCTCATTCACCAGTGAGCAGTGGGAAATAGTCCCAGAAATCACCATGCTTTCAAGGGGGGGAAATATGTCTTTATGGAGAACATGTAACACAATCACAATTAGGACATAGTTTCTGATAGAAATTATAGCATGATGCAGGTTTTGTAAGAGAGCTCGCTGTTCTCGTATTGTCGGCAGATTGAGAGAGTTTGGATGTTCTTAAACAATGAGAAAATATTTGAAAATGAAAAATCAGACAAATGACTGTGATATGCTTCAGTAAAAAGGATTTAAAAATTTTAAAAAGTAATGGAGACTATAGCAACATTGAAAAATGCTCAATTTTTCATTGACTATGAAAAGTTAAGCTTATGGACAAAGACACAAATATAGAAAGAGTTGCATTAGTGTTTTGGGATGTATGTATAATTTTTTCCCCAAACAAATACAGTTTGGCCATGGCAATTAGTGTCCTTAGAATAAAAAAAAAAAATCAGGCAAATGAGGTGAATTTTGCTGCTGGAGAAATTACTTATTTTAGTTCAGTGGAAGGAGGCTGTTACATCTGACACGTTCAAGAAAACTCACGTTTCCCGCTGGTGCTGGCCCTGCTCTGATGTCTCATTATGGGAAGCAGAAAGTTTTGATCTCAACATTCTAAGGTTCTCCTCTGCCATTTTGACTCAGGAAAAAAAATGGTCTCATTAAGTAATTAACAAAAAAATCAAGTGGATGAAGATCAAATCTGCATACAACTCTTCCTAACCCAAATTTAGATATGCAAAATGAGGTCAAGGGACATTTTTCTTGGACCAATAACAGCCAAGCACGTAATAAAAAAACAAAAACCACACAATGACTTAGGTAAAAATTGGTAATTAGGTAAAAAAAAAAAAAAAAACTATACATTAGCTAAATCTTCATTGATGATTTATATTATAAAATTATTTTGAAAATAAATTCATTAAATCTGTAAAAAGTAACAAAAAATGGAAGTGGGTAACTGTGCTACTTCACAAATTACCAAGAGATTAGACTAACAATACATTTTATAAGAAATCAGTGAATATATAAAAATTGATCTTTAAAGGTAAAATCCGGATGAGAACATTTATTTTCATAAACATGGATTCAGACTGTACTCAGATATAATATGGTAGATCCAAAATGACCACAAATTATAATATTCTATATTAAATTTTTTGAATTATTGTTCACTTATTGACAATTAACTTTTCATGTAAAGCCAGTTACAAAGATAAGATCAACTATGTACTTCAGTGTTTCACCCAAAATAGTTACATTCTGTGAGTTCACTGAAAGCTCTGGCACAGTAAATATCTACTGCTTTCTGATGTGGTCACTCTCATCCAGTTTTGATTTGGTTAAACATAACAATCATTTCATACTCATGGCATTCTGCCACTGTTAATTTTTAAAAAGAAGAATAATTATGCCTAATTAACATTCTCTATATTGCTAGACCATAATAAATTCAAAGAGATTTTCTGTATTTATTTGAGTATTTAATAAAGAAAAAAAAATGGAACCATAAAATTTAATTTCAGCAGACCAGGGCAAGTTTCATGTTTAATAACTAAATTCTTAATAATAAATCTACTCAATATATAATATTTTTAGAATATTTAGGACTAGGGTTTATTTCAGTTGTATTGTCACCATTTTCATGGTTATCCAGGCTTGAAAATGTAGTCATCTTTATTTTCTCTCTCTTGTTATTAATATCCTTTCTGTCATCAATCTCTTTATGTATCATTAATACGTATTTCCCTCCCTTTCCTCATAGCCACAATCAGCCTATACACAGAATGCTTCATGCCTGGATTACTCTGATTTGCCTGCCTCTAGCCTTTTCTCACTCTTCCCAATCATTTATATATTGATTACTTACAGCTTAGATTTCCTTTAAGTGTGTATAAAAACTCCATTTGTATCAGACTCAAGCTTCTGGTTCTGGTATTCAAAATGTCCAAAGTCTGGCTCATTTTACCATCTAATATTATCTTCCCCACTTAATCAATCTTCTTTAATCAGCTCACCGCTCTCAGAATTCCCATGCATGTATCCCATCCTCGCTTTGTTCACACACTGTCTGCCTCTCTTCAACCAGAATGTCCTCAGTCTTGTTATTACCACTCTATTATTCCACATCAACCCACTTTTGAATATGCATTTCAATTTCCACCTCCTCCTTAGAGTATTTTCTTGACAACCCCAGCTTACGCTGAAACTCTACATATAATTGTCTTTACCGTGTAGGCTTAACCATGGAAGTTTCTTGAATTGCTTTTTTTAAATGAAGTCTTTCTCCCCAGATTTTAAATTCCAGAAAGAAAAGTTAATGCATCAGCCTCTGCTGAGCAATGGAAATCATTAAGTCAGTGAATAATAGATGGAATTGAAATGAAGTTGTGAGATCTAAAGAATCAAAATGGCTTAAAGTGTTCTGTCAATCATACCAGATAGGCACTGTTGTCAGGTTTTACAGACTTTATATTGGTAAACAAGAGAAAGGACTCATAATGGAAACCTAAATTGCAGGAATTCACATATTCCCTTGTGATTACACAACATACAACAAAAAGTTAGAATTTAAATTTAATACAGAAGAAAGTTATTCAGTGAATAGGGCTTTTTCTATAAGGATAATTTATTTTATCAGAAAGAGTAATTAGAGTTTATCTCAAGAAATGACTTTGTACTGATTTTAGCAACCCTAGTACTTGACATAAGAAAAGTTCTTACAAAGAATCAATTTAAGAAATTATGTCGGTATACAACTATCTGACATCACAACTATTTGCTTGAGAAGGTGAAAGTCATAAATTAAAACTAGACTTAAGAAACGTGTTTTAGTGGCTTCATCAATTCTCTGAGAGAGTAGGAAGAACAGAGAAACTGAACTAGATTTCTCTTAACTCTTATCTCTAGTTTGATTTATTAAGATCAAGCATTAATTTCAGTGTTCCCCACAAAAATGTTTCATCTCACATGGCAATTTAAAATACGTTTATCACTTCATACATGCTCAGTCGACGCCACATTCGATATTCTTTGAAAGTTAGAAATGCCTTGTTTCTTATCTCTACTCTGACTTCCAAATCATAGTCATCCTTCATTTTACAGCAGAAAGAGTTTATCCAGTGTTTTTCTTTCCCTTTTCCTTTACAAGCGCCTCGGTTTTTCACCTTTAATAATCAAACTGATTTGAAAGTATAGAACTCATGAATCCAAGATTATCCAGATTTAGTCTTTGGTAGATATGTTAACCTTCCCTTTTTCCTCTAGAATCTGAAGACCAGAGATTCAAGCTTACTTCTGCCACCTACAAACCACTGACCTTAAGCCAGATAATATCTCGTAGGCTCAGAGTGTTTATCTGTAAAACCTGTGAGTGATAATAATGCCTGCTTTCATAAAGCTATTGGGGATGCTGAACTCTAAAGTTTCTGGCTATGGTGTGCCTTCCGACGTTGAAAAAATATATTTTATGACTGAGTCTGGATATGTTGTGATGTAAAAGTTACTGAAAATTAAATTACAATACACACTGATTCAACCTGTAATACATTTTTGATCTGATCTTCTGCATGTGATGCAGAACCAAGAAAAGGGTCATCGGTGCTCACTGAAAAAAGGAAAAGCAAAAGACAGGAATTTGGATGAGTTTACAGACCCTGCATGAGTGGTTCTTTATCCATCTTTCCAACTTTTTCCATCACTGTTGGCTGCAGTGTGTTTGCACACTTCATTCATTTATTGAAACATGTTTATTGAGTGCTTACTATTTGTTAACACTCCCTATGCTGTTAAGACTTTTTCTAATGGTCATAGGATAACATTCAGTTGTTTCTAAGAAATATCAAAATTCTGACCTGTTACTGTCT
Source organism: Camelus bactrianus (assembly GCF_048773025.1). Classification (NCBI taxonomy): domain Eukaryota; kingdom Metazoa; phylum Chordata; class Mammalia; order Artiodactyla; family Camelidae; genus Camelus; species Camelus bactrianus. The sequence goes on along the minus strand of NC_133546.1, from coordinate 27,332,148 downwards.
GATTTAATACTAATCGGTTAACTTAAAGTCCCTGAGCAAAAATATGAAGAAAATTTTAGAGAAAATAGTAGTATTATTGAACATTTGATAGTTTTAAACAAATATATCATTATTGTCATATATAGCAATTGTAAGAAAAAAATTCAAATTAATCTCTATTATTCCTTCTTCAGTGGCATATCAAAGTCAGGGTGGTGGGAGCAGACTACCCTGAGGGAAAATAGCAAGGGATGCGCTGCCCTTGGAGAATTTAAAAACAATATTACAATCAACTATAATGAAAAAGAATATGAAAAGGGATATATGTATGTATATATATGACTGAAACATTATGTTGGACACCAGAAATTGATACAACATTGTAAACTGACTATGCTTCAATAAAATTTTAAAAAAGAAAACAACCCAATTTTTTAAAAAAGAGTTTAAACAAAATACATAGACAGTCAAAGACAGACATTGTTATTTTTTAAATTATTTTCTTGTTGAAAGACAAGACAAGGAAGTACTAAGCCAAGAGCTCTATGTGGAGATAACCACCATCATTTGAACGGCTAGTCATTATTAAGATAATTCCAAGAATTGTTAGGTAGCATAATTGGTGCCATGAAAATTTTTCCCCATATTTCAGAGATGCCAGTGAAATGACCGCCTATGGACATTTTTAAAAAATATTTTAAAATTGTGTTCCAAAATTTATGTTTAACCCAGGTTAAAAAATCCAAAGCAGACACTGATTGCACTTCATTTCCTTTAGTAGATTTTATGTTGTAAAACACAAAACAGATCAGGAAACTTTTTTGTCCAAATGTGGTTTACTTCCTTATTTTCAGTTCCCCAATCCCTAATTTCCCTTCTTTTCACTTCCCCCAATCAGGAGGGCTAGACTAAACTAGATTCAATCTTCTCTCTCTCTCTTTTTTTGGATCTCTCTAAACCAGAATGGTCTTACACATGATTTATCTTGGTGAAGCTATTAGACATATGAGGAACCCAAAGCAACAGAGAGATGAGAGCCAACTGTAAGCCTTTGTACAGCAGGTGAGAGCCCACAGCCAATGGCTATATCTTCCTAAGGCAGACAGACCTGTCTTCAGGTTGTTTGTGCTGTTGTTTCTGTTTTTCTGGTTTTTTTTTTTTTTGATTGAACTATAGTTGATTTACAATGTTGTGTTAGTTTCTATTGTACAGCATGGTGATTCAGTTATACATATTTTTAAGCTTGGAGATCTTTCTTAAGTGATTAAATAGCAGGTAACATGTCCTATCTCATTAGGACTTGCAGGTTTTTCTTAAGTGTTTGAATATCCCAGGTAATGCAGCCTGTGCCACCAAGGGCATGGGGAAGACTTCCAGGTAAAAACGAGCCCAACTCCTTCCAAAATGCTTGGAACTTCTTTAATGAGAAGCAAAACTTTTCACTCCAGAATTAAAAGAAGGCTTAAAAACCAAAGTGCAAGTAGTTTGCATCAGATCCTTTCAGATGCTTTTCCCAAGTAGGGTATTTGCTAAGGAAAAAGGTAGTAGCTGTACAAAAGGACATTGACTACATGATGGGACACAAATGAAGAGGGATGGCATGAAGGAAGGCAAAAGTTGAAGACTGAAGACTTACCTTTCATAAACTCTGCAGTGCAGGTCATCTTCAGTTCACCTGTTTACCCCTCTCTTAGATACCTGATATCAAGCTGCTCACTGGGTGCCTAAAGCCTTTTATTTCATTACATCACATGAATCTGTTTTGCTGGCACATTTCAAGCCCTAGAACATTCATGACCTCTTCCTAACATCAGATTGACTTCTGCATCTGATTACTCAAAGAAGGCCTTGAGGAATGGGAAATGACTAATCTGAAAAATGAGTCTCTGTCAAGGTAATGATTTAGGGGCATTATCCCTTCCCAGCCATATGAGACTATGTATCCTGAAATTCTCAGTCCAAAGTCATTCCGATGGCCAAAGTAGGAAGATAGTTTGGTTGGAGTGGGGGCAGAGTCCTTAAACAATTCTGAATCAACAACTTCTTACTCTACTATGATGGAGCTGGCCCTGTGTCTAGATATTCTGTAATAGTATGGAAAAATCTATACCAGATTCATGCCTTTTGCAGCCAAGACTAAGCCATTCCCCAACAAGCAAGACTCTTTGGTATGAATCTAGTAGTCTATCATCTCAACAGAGACTCAAAACATTTTATTAGACCCACGTGCTATCACAGTAGCTTACATAAAAGCAAACATCTAGGGTATCCTAGGTATTGATTTAAGTGTTTCACATGCATTAATGTTGCTAATCCTTACAACAATTTATTGTTATTATTTTATTATCCCTATATTTTCCCTTTCTATATATCCCTATATAAAGAAGCCAAGGCAGATAGAATTTTGATAATTTGAAATGGAGTTGCTGGGATTTGAAACCAGATAGTAACATTACCAGAATCCATGTTCTCTCAGCCGCACTCTAAACACCCCTCTGCCCGACTTAGAGAAAGCTTAGTTTGCTATCAAAGAAGAAGTAACCCCAGGCAGGTATCCCCATGACACTGTTTATCCCTACAATTACAGTTGCCACATTTTGCTATAAATTGTACCTTTGTGCCCACTAGAGTGGGGTCTTCTTGAAGACAGATATTTTTACTTTATTATTCATCTTTGTTTCCTGTTTGTAAAATGGATCAGTTTGTGTGATTTTTTTTGTGGAAGGCAGTTGCAGGAGATGTCAGAGTTACACAGGAGAAGATCTGGTCTGTGTCCGAGGAGCCTACATTACTGTCACAGGACCCCTGGAGCTGTGCTGTAACTGGCTCCATAACCAAGTCTGAGCTGGGCATTCCTCTCACAGTAAAACAAACACATAATGGACCTTTCATGACCCAGACATAAGTCTTGATAAAACCCTCCAAGCATCAATCGTTAGCAAAACAAAAAATTTTAAAATCTACCTAGAGTATACCAACTTTCTGGTTATCACCACCTGAACACACGAGGAAAAGGAACTTGTTAAACCAAACCATAGAAATACAGCTGGCAATATCCAGACTATGAGAAATTGGACAGGCAAATGACTAGGGCTCTTCAATAAATAAAATACGAGGGAAAATTAAAACAAGAGGGAGAGCCCATAGATTTTTTAAATGATAGAAGCAATAAATCAAAGTAAATGTACTGTGTGAATCCTGACTAACAGACTGAAACAAAGCAAAACCCTTTAGAGACAGTTGGGGAAATCTGAACAGTGATAGGCTACTCAGTAATATTAAGGAAATGTTAGTCACTTATTGTCAATTTCTTTTTAGATGTGAAAATGTCAATGTTACATTTTAAAAAAGAATTGTGGTCTTTTAGAGACACACTCCAAAGTATTTAACAGTGAAATGATAGGATGCCTTGGATTTGCTTTAAAATCCATGGTGGATTTACCATGAGTTGATAATTATTTAGAGTGGGTCTTGGGTGCATGCATGATGGATAGACTCATTTCACTATTTTTGTATGACTTAAACTTTTCCAGAATAAAAAGTTAAAAAAAAAACCCTTTTCTTTAGCAAAATGGCTTATAAGTCCATCATGGTTTTCTTACATGAAAATTTGGTCTGGAACTGAGCACTTTCTTGTCATTCATTAGCAAATTACCTGCTTTATCAGTTACATATTGCTGTGTCCCAAACCACCCCAAAACTTAGGGTAAAATAACAACCAGCATTTATTTTGGTCCCCAACTTGCAATTTGGGTGAGGCTAGTGGGACAGCCCATCTTTATTCCATGCAGCATCTGATGGGGAAGCGTACCGAGGGTGTGGAGGATTTACATTCAAGATGACATTCATATTGGCTGTGTTAAAGAACAGAAAAAATCAGTGATATTTGTTAATGATGGAAAAGGCAGACTTTATTCAGGACCATCACCGTAAGGGTAGGGACCACTGTAGTTAACTTGACAATGAGGGGGAAAGATTAGGCTCAACTCTGAACACAGCAGAGGCAAGTGGAAACTTATAGCCAGAGAGCAGGGTTGGGGCCAGTGGATGGAAATTTACTAAGAGGAAAAATCAGTGGTAAGGGAGATTCTGGCTAAGTTAACCTAACAGGACTCTTGCTGAAAATCAGACATCATCTGGGTGATGGTAGCAGATGAGAAACCTGATCAGATAATAAGGGTGATTAGAGATCAAGGGGCGGAGGGGAGTCTGGTTAAACTGACTTAGCAGAGTTCTTGCTAAAACTAGATTTTATAAGGAAGTTCACAGACAGACCCAGGAAAAGGTTCAGGAGAGTTTGTTCAAGGCAAGAATCTTGGTGGCAAGATGGTGCTGGCAGTCAGGTTAAGAGTTCTGCCAGGGATGTGAGCTGTGGGCCTTGGTTCCTCTCTACCTGAGCTACTTGGACTTCCTAGGGGCATGTTCCAGGAGCAAGAGTCCCAAGAGACAGAAAGAAGAAATTGCCAGCTTCTTAAGGTCTGAGTGCAAAGTGGGCAGGGCAGCATTTCCTTTGGCTGTGGGTCTTGCAATCACACCACCTAGATTCAAGAGGGAGGAACACAGATCCACCTCTCAACAGGAAACTGTCAAGAATTTTGAGGCCATGTTTTAAAACTGACCTATCAGCCTTTACAGTCAGTCACAGAGCCTCAGGACAGGTGTCAAACCACAGAACCATCTTATGAGGATAACTAGAATAAATGTTACTGATATTTGGGGCTTGAAACAGCAGCAGCTCTCCGGATGGTGGGTCCAGCCAATGAGTAGAAATGAGCACAATCTTCACATAGACCATACTCGGGCTGAGGTAAGGAAGGGTGAAACAAATCACTGCAATTGTTTGGTGTGGCTGAGAGTTAAATGTGGTAGCAAGGAAAGTAAACGATAGCCAATGCACTGAGTGTAACTGCCCTCCCAGTATCCTAGCTGGGTCATAGAAATGTCCTCAGCTGGCTGGGCCATCAGAGGCTGCCCTCACTCTTTTTTTCTACTTTAATTGTGTGATATGCCAAGTAGTCACTGCCACCCAATTTTGCCCATGATTTTGGTAGAAATGGGATTTGGAAGTAGGGTGGAAAAGTTGACAATGGACATGTTTTGTAGACAAGATCGAAGGCTAAGAGAGTGACTGGGGAAAGTTGGGTAAAATGAGAGGTAGTTGGTGTTCTCCTTGATTTGTACCAGACAATGAAAAACTCAGATTTTCCCCTACAAGTCTGAATACATTCATTCAGCTAAAATGTTCTCAAGGTTAGAACCACAAGTAAATAATGATTTGAAATATACATTTTTCTTCTGAGACTTTTAAAAGCTCCTTTTAAATTGTGTTTTGTGCCAACCATCTCTTTTGGGAATCTTTTTCCACTTAACTGATTTCCATCCATCTGTCTTTAAGGAATTAATTTAATTGATACATTTGCTTTGTAACCTGCTTCTGATGACAGTGTCATTTTAGACACTTCTAGATTCAGTTGTCCAATAGACATTTGTTAAGTGCCTTCTGTGAATTGTGCTTAGCCCTGGAGATCCTGGCTATTGAGACTGTAAATGAAAAATATATTTCATGGAGAGGTCCAAAAACACTGTGGGAACACAGTGGAGAGGAATAAACTCTGCCTTGGGAAGTAGGGGAAAGCTGCATAGAGCAGGTGACATTTGAGCTGAATCTTGATGGATGGGTGGAAGCCCGCTCATTGGAGAGAGAGGAAATAACATGTTCAAGTGTCCAGAGCTGTGAAAAATTCATGGTATGTTGTGTGATAGAGAGAAGTTTAATGAAATGACTCACTGGGAGAAATATGATTGGTGAGGTGCTCTTTCTCCTGTTGTTGGTTTTTTGTTTTTTTTTTTTTTCCCTCCTGACCTAGACTGAAAAGAAAAAATTCCAGAGAACTAAAGCACTCTACATCACAGATTAGCAAAACACTGGCCCCAGTAAGCATCCCCCATGCCTGTCTTGGGTACTGGGAAGAACCATATATGCTGTACCAAGGAACTTCCACTTACAGGCAAAGGAGATGGGAAACGTTAAGCAGGTGAATGAAATGATCCTCTCTCTTTAACAAGGCAGTGGCTGGGAGGGGACGGGCTGTATGGATTTGAGGGAAATGGAAGAGGCAGAGTCAACAGTATTTACTGTTTCATTGGCTGATGAAAGAGACAAAGGGAGGCATTGAGTTTGGGCACCTGGTACTATGGTGATGTCATTTTCAGACGAAAAAGGGGGAGCTTTTTGGAGAAGAGGGCAGTGAAAGAAATAAGTTCATCCCTGGGCAACTGACACCTGAAGAGCCTGAAGTACATCCAGGTATTGTTAGGGATCAGATACTCAGGAGGGGTCAGGATGAAGTTTATGTGCATGTAGGGAAGGGGCTGTTGAAGTTGTGGAAATAGATCCCTTTTAACATTCTTTTCTTTCAAAGACATCTTGAACTTCTTCATTCTATTTAAAGTAATGCTTGTGAACTTTATATATATTTCTGGACTTAAAATTGAGTTTTAAATGGGTTCTGTAGAGTTTGGTTAATTTGACAATACATCATTATTTCTCAGAAACTTACTACCAACAGCTCTAAGCTTTAAGATGGTTTGGGGAAGTCACATCCCTTTAATGGTTATGTACTCTCCTTTTAACCTCTAGATTCATGGTTCTTCATGAGTTCCTACTTCGTTTCCTTGACAAGCATTTTTTTTTCTTTCAATTTTCTCTTTCTCTTTGTTCTCGTGTCTCTTGTGAACAATCATCTTTAGTCTAAGGCTTTTCTTACTCGGTTTGTCTCAGAAACCGTCACTCTTAGTCACCTTAAGATTCCTCTTTAAGAAATGCTTCTTGCCTTTTTCCATATTGGTGAGCTTCTCACAGGCCCTGGGTTACTACTTCTTGTTTTGGAATGAACTGAGTTTGCATTGTTTAATTAATCTCTGCAACCTACTGCCATTTTTTAGCTCCTTCTAGAAATTATAGCAGAAGTTATAGGTAAGTTGTAGCTGTTACGTACTGGGCCCCACCGAGCACTACTGAAGTAGCAATAGTAGCAGTGACAAAGGCTTGTGTATGTGCCAGGAACACCTTTAAGGGTATTGTATATATATAATTTTTTTTATAGTCACTTAATACTTACTGCAGTGCCATCAGGTAGATACTATTATTATCCTCACTTTACAGCTGAGGGAAGTAAGACACATTGAGTAATTTGTCCAAGGTCTCCAAACTTCAAGGTCATCAACCAGATTCCTGTCTGCAAACTTTATTACTTTGGCGTCCATAAGTTGTTCTTGTTCAATCATAGCATCTTACAAATGTGCAGCACTGGTTTTAAGTGCTGAGTGTGCTTGGCACCTTTTCTAAAATCTAGATAATTATATAGACGCAGTAGGTAATTGCATTTACTAAGGTCAAACTCACGAATACTCTGGTTGACTTGTCATAGGAAACAAGTCTTGAATTTGACCTCTGTGAGCTCCCTGCATTACTTATCACCTGTGACATTTCCTCCTAAAATCCCGTGTGGCTGAGGAACGCTTATTGGAACCTCATTCAGTGATTCAAAGAAAGTCAGTGAGCACTTCCTGTCAAACCCTGCGTTCTCAGTGTCAAAACACACAAAAACTGTGATAAGCATCAAGTGATGTTTGGTGTCTAAGATCTTTCTGAAAGTGTCTAAGGAAACTACCCTTCTGAATTATCCTGAGGATTTATTGGATGGGTAGGTTATTATTGATCATTCTGATTACAATATAAGTTATATTGACCACCGAGGCCTGGTCAGTATTATGAAGGTTACACTGGTTTTTGGTTTTGGTTTTGGTTTTGGTTTTTTTGGGAGGTCACAACCTCTTTTTTAAGCATTGGATTCATTTGTAAGCAATACTTTTCCCCACTAAATTTGCAGACTAGCCAATGTTACTATACATAAAGATGTGCTTCCTGGTATCCCCGCAATACTATCGACCAGCTGTTCCATGTGAAGAGCAGTAGTGAGACATCCTGTTGGACAAACTACATGGATAAGATCCTATCACTGTGTGGTCAAATGACATTTCTGTGTGAAAATCTGAAATATCAAATTCACTATTCTTCAGAGAATCATGGTTATTTATAAACATGACTTTATTTTTGCAATATGACTATTATATTTAGCTATTTAAGAAAGATCTTTGCCTTTTAATGTCTTTTTTTAACATCCAACATAGAAAAATAAACTTACTGTGGCAATATGTTGCTCTTGACCAATTTCAACTACCTGTTATGAGAGAAACCCTCTCAAGAGCAGTATCACATGCACCCCAGTGTTCACAGCAGCACTATGTACAACAGCTAAGACATGGAAGCAACCTAAATATCCATTGACAGACGACTGGATAAAGAAGTTGTGTTATGTGTATACAACTGAATACTACTCAGCCGTAAAAATAATGAAATCACGCCATTTGCAACAACATAGATGGACCTAGAGATTATCATACTAAGTGAAGTAAGCCAGAAAGAGAAAGAGAAATACTGTATGATATCACTTACATGTGGAATCTAAAAAAAAAGAGACACAGATGAACTTATGTACAAAACAGAAACAGAAACAAGCTCACAGATATAGAAAACAAATTTATGGTTACCAGTGGGGAAAGGGGGTGGGGAGGATAAAGTGGGAGTTTGAGGTTGACAGATACTAACTATTATATACAAAATAGGTAAATGACTAGGTCCTACTGTATGGTACCGGTAGCTATATTCAATGGCTTGTAGTAATCTGTAATGAAAAGGAACCTGAAAAAGAATATATATATATATACATATATAACTGAATCACTATGCTGTACACCAGAAACTAACACAACATTGTAAATCAACTATAGTTCAGTTTAAAAAAGTAGTATCAAAGTTTTATACATTCTGTGAATCACATTTATAATGGTGAGAGTTGAAATGCAAATGGTCAGTAAAGATTTCTTCTATTTTCTGATTCTATTAGTGCTTTAAGGGCAAAAATCATATTGTCTACTTTCTTATTATTATGGGAAACAAGATCGTCTAGGATATTTCTCTTGTGCTCTTTTTTAAATCTTGTGACTCTCCAAAGGGTATCAATCACTCCATTAAATCTTATTTTTCATTTAAAAAAAAATTGCCAGGGGTTTCCTTTCAATTTTGGTCAAAGAACTCTTTACTTGATTGCTTTATGTCGAATCCACATAGAGTTTCTAAAGTGGGCTCCACGCCGTCTCCCTACCTAAGAGAATACTAGATTTCCTGCTTCCTCATTTACATGGCTTCTCAAAGTCAGCATTTTGATAATGACTTATAGTGAAAACGATCCTTTTAGAAGGAATGGCTTGCTATTGCTGTGGGCAGGAGGCATTTTGGGTGACTGAACAGCTTAAGTCATCTTTTTATTTGAGAATAAATGATGAAGGGGAATTTGAATGGGTTACCAAGTTATAAATTCATCTTGAGGTACTCAACTGATTGTAAACCACCTGAGCTTTCCTCTCAGCTTTTAAATCATATGATATCAATCTTTGCTCATTTTCCTCTGGGTAATTTGTTATTATGCTTATGGTAACCAACTCCACGAGACATTAACCGGCAGTCCACATTACCAGTGAGTATACATTACAGCACTAAAATAAAAATAAACTCATTGAAGAAATAGCTGGAGACCTCAACCATGCTTCTCTGTCTGCAAAATGGCATGACAGTTTGGGGATTTGTAACTGAAAATAAATTTAATTATGTCACTACCTTGCTGCTGCTAATTAGTGCCTGAGATGTGTATCAGAAGGGCAGCCCAGTACAGATTTGGAAAAAGAGGGTTTGTTACAAAGCAGGATGAAGAAATGGGCTGCCTCTCTCACTCATACTATCTAAAATGACTTTTAAATTAGATCCTGGAAATGACGTTTTCTGTTTATATTAGCAGATATTTTTCTCTTTTCTTTAGGGGAATAGGGAAGCAGCTTTGTAACATTTTGCATTGCCTGCATGAAGTGCTTTGCATACCTGTAACCTTTCAATTAATGTTATTTATGTTTCAATAAACCACCATGCTACTTTTCCAGATGTTCTAATCCTTCATGTAAATGAATTTATTAGATCCAGCCACCAGACTCAATGAAATCTGCCAAATTCACTGTCTGGGCCACATACCATGGTGTTTAAGCTGTATTTGCATAAACTTGTCCTGTAAGTGTAATCTTATGTATCATCTGCAGAGTTAAAGTTTCACTAATGTAAATCCCTGACAAATCAAAGACAGATGTAGCTTTTTGCCCTCAGGGTTGAGCCTGTCAATTCTTCCTTCTCCCATCTACCTCCTCCTCTTGGCACTGGCCCCCCCATCCTCAACTTTTTTTTTTCCCAAAAGGGCTAATCTTTTAAAATTGTTTATGTAAATACATTGCAGGTACTAAACATGGTTGTGCATGGTTGTGAACAATGGTGGCCCCGGTCTTCTTTTAATCATTCTGCCAGACTAAAATACGGTTGGCAAGTCATTTGAGGGGCAGTGGTTGTACCACCTGGAAAAATTTGCCCTGCCAATCAGTGGATGGCAGACAGATTGTTTCAGTTTGCCCAGAGATGTTTTAGATAAGGAGGAGTCAAGCTCAATAAATGGATTAATGTCAGCCAGCAAATTCCATAACGTGGCCAAGGCAAATTCAATAATGGATCAATAGAGAAAGAGGAGGGGGTTGGCTTGAAGAAGCGGGGGTGGGGGTAGGGGGAGGGTCTATCTATTCATGCCCAGTCTTTTTGGTTATTGTCACAACCTCAGTGAAAGGCAGAATTCTACTTTAGTTTCAGTGATTAGCTTCAAAAACTCTTGACAGGTTTAAGCCCTGTATAAAAAGAAGGAAAATATGACTGCTGAATGTGGAGGGTGTTAGTGTTCTTTGGGTTTGTTTTTGATTATTTTAAAGTCTAAATATGTTTCCTCTGCTGGTGCCCAGTTGCTATTTATTTGGCTTTAGCCTTTGATCCCCCTTTTGCTGGCACATCATAAAAAACATATTCCTGCTCAAGTCTTATATTATGTAGTTTGTTTCTGCTCAGGGTGTTCACCAGGCAGGGCTGTACCCACTGAATAAACCTCTCTTTGTTTTTGATAGACTCCAGGTGTTTATCGCTATAAGTTAGTAATGGAGTTAACCGCAAGAAGCAAACTGAAAAAAGAAGGAATTGAGAAAAATTTTGAGTTTGATAACTTAGGAGTCTGCCTTCTGGCAAAACCCCTAGGGGAATAAATGCTCTAAGAAAAAGGGGCCTTCCTTCTGCTTTCTAATCTAGTTGGATGAAACTGGAGTTTGAGTATGCAGAAATGTTCATTCATTTTATTTCTTCTGTGAGTTTCTTTGAAAGTGGTGCGCAAGCCTTTCTTCCACCCTTGCATTTTCATCGTGGTACTGAAATGAATAACGACGGTGATTGCAGAAGAGATTACTGTTATCCATATTCCTGATCTGAGCTAGAAGGATTAATGCCAGAAGCAATTTTCCACCTGTGTTAACTTTTCCTTTCCTCTTTTGAGTGGAGGGCAGGGGACAGCAATAAGGTTGGGAGGAATGTCTGACAAATAGGCAGTGAAAGTGGTCAGAAGAGTCCCCCTCTTTTCTTTTCACTTTTCGACTATGGTTCTTATTTTTGCATTTCTTTTCTGTTCAACCAGACATGGTTTTAGTGAGTTAGAGACCAACTGAAGGGCATTTGTGATTGTGAGCAAGATTATTGAAAAGCTTTCCCACTGGGAGGAGGTCTACCTTCTCTGTTTATACAAATGTATAAGGTCCCTTCTGTTTTAAGGATCAAAGCTTCATTTTGGACACCTTCAGGACCCAAGGACTAAGGTCAGGGCTTCTGAGAAGTGCAGATTTGCTTTTTATCATTAAAGTAAGACTCTTGATTTTTCATAAATTAGTTTTTCATCTTGTTTAAGTATTACGGTCTTAGGCATAATAAAAATGTATGGCCAGATAAAGTTGTGGGGTTGAAAGAAATTTTCTTACAAAGCGTATGACAAAAAGGTGCAGTTGTCTAAGGAATATGTATTTCATAAAGTACTACTATTATGAAATAAGAAAGTACTATTTTAAGAAATTTTTAGTATGTGCTAGACATTGTTCTAATGTCTTTTCCACAAATTAACTTACTTAATTCTCTCACTGACAGATCTACGAATTTGTCACTAGTATTATCTTTATTTATTGAGAAGGAAACTGAGGCACAAAGAATTTAGCTCATTTGCCCCAATAGCAAGAGAAAGGCGTAGTCAGGAATAAATCATAGGCAATTTGGCTGTAAAGCTTGTGCTCTGTACTAGGTTTGTGTAAGATGCAAATAAGAATGGATTAAATTTCCTAACTTCCGGAAAAGTATGCTGCTAAAACAGAATTTCTAGTTATCAATATTTTATTTAAAATATTTAAGACAAATAAGCTCCATAAAACGTATAACTTAATACTAAATGTTCTCTTATCTTGCTTGACGATTTTACCGCACAATATATAGTGGGACTGACGTGGTAAGTCAACTCAGAAGTTAACTTTTGTTCGGCTTTCTCTGAATAAATTTTTCTAATATCATTTAAAACTCAATTTGGTATCTACTTTCTGTGTCTAAATAGGTGTAAATAATAAATATATATATTTCATCTCAACCAAAAATGGTGCTCATAAGACTACAATCGAAAGAGACAAAAACCTATTCTTTCTTTGGTCTTTTCAGGGCAGTAAGTTGTTTGCCCTTTCTTCTTTCCCTCCTTCCTTCCTTCCTTCCTCTTTCTCTCTCTATTTCTTTTTTTCTAGACTGCAGTGTTAATCTAATCCAAAGTTGTGAAGCTCAAATTAGATTCTTAAGTTCTCCAAATAAAAAAATTGATAAATTCCTAGTTCTTTATTATCGTAGAAGGAAAGGGTAGCTATTAAGAAAGTAGAAATTGGAAAGAAAACCAAATCCTAAAGAAACTCTCCAGTTCGCCTTCCCAAAGGAAAAGGAATATTTTCAGCAATCGGGTTGAGTGTTTGAGCCTGCTGTTTATGTGCCAATAAAAGGACTAGGTTGGCATTCTTGATAACCGCAGGTCCCTACTTACTGAAACTCCATTTCCCTGCTGGGAGCCATATGGCTGAGAAGGAAGGATTGAGAGAGTGGCAAAAAGTTCCCTTTTCAGGATGCACCATTTGGTAGCACCTTGCTCTTGGGCCCTCTTCACAGACATTTCTGGATCCATATATATTCTGTTTACAAAGATGCATAGTCCTTTTGGATATTCTCCCACCTCTCTACTCCACAAACACACAAAGTTTAAGAATGTTTTAACATATGTCAACAGTGGCAGAGTATAGCATTTCTTTATGTTTATGCATTTCTTTCCTCTTTGTGTTTCTTGGAATATATATGATGGTATTCAAACATGTGTGGAGCACATCGTTAGGTCTCTCTGTAAAGGTCAATACAAAGATTTGGAATCACCCCTGGACGGTCTTCACAAGATGCCTTTTGAAGTACCTTGCAGTTGTGGGTTTTACATGGCAAAGACTCTTCCCAAGGAGTGGACCTGGGCTTAGCACTCAGGTCAACAGAAAGTCTACCATTTAATCAGCTGAAGCCCCACCAAGCAGGCTTGAAACTTAATGGTTCTCCGTTGGAAAATACACACAGCTGGTGCCAGAAGACCAAAGTTCACTCCAAACAAGACCAGGGCTGCTTGTACATTTGCAAAATGATGACAAGCAGAGCAGTAAGTTCTAAGCTGCTACCTACCGCAACACCCCCGGCAGCAAACATAACAACACCCAGCAGCAGGACAGCAGCCCAGCAGCACGTAAGCCACACAGCCTTGTGGTGTTTATTGCCTCCTCTCTGCCTTTTCAGCTGCTCAACTCTTGTCATGGATTTTTGTTTCAAGAAATAATATTTGGAGAGCAGTGCAATTCATCTACGTCTCCAATTTTTCTAATATTTGCCAGCCTACCAGACAGTGGTGTATTTTGACCAAATTGCTTTGTCTCTCTGTGGAACTGTTTTTACAAAACTGCATTTGGCATCATGCCCTCGGTAAGCATTGAGATGGGCATGGAGAAGCAGCCATAGGAAATGACTGTAGTTTTTATTGAAATGCTGTTCTTAAGTGTATTGTTTAATCAATGTCTTCTTTATGAGTCCCGAAAGAGACATTTGTGTTAAGCATGGGCCAGGAAAAGCTGTCCTCCTGAGCAACTGTATGTTTCTATCTTACAGACACGAGGCATCTTGTAACTGCTAACTCAACATGTAGTCAAGTAAATAAAATCTTAAACTGATAGCCAGGATACATGATTTTCATGTTATTGCCGATTTTTCATTAAACAAATGAGCTCCAATTCTTTTGAAATAAAACTGTTCTATCACTGGTTATGGAAACTGCCATTCTTTAAACGTGATGGGGAAAATTGTTTGGGTTTCAGCGTCTTCCTTCCCGAGAGATACCTGTGCTTCCAGATAGATGAGGCTGCTGCTGCTGATGAGGTTTTAGGAGTTTTTTTCTTTTTTCTTTTTTTTCTTTTTCAACCTAGTCATATGATTTCAAGGATTTTGGTTTTGGTTAATTGATAAGAAATTGGAGGTGATGAGGAGGTAAATGGTAACTGAGAAACTCTGCTTGGGGTAAGGCAGGGAAATTTATCACGGTAAAGAAAGAAAAGAAATCCCAGGGACTACAAGGCTCCAGAGATTTTACTCTCAGTATTGAAATGTTAATTGGCTGATTTACTTTGAATTCAAAAAGGTATAGGCTTTAAAATGGGGAAGACTCCACTTCTAACGGTAAAGAACAAAAGACTTGAAAAATGGAGGACAAAAATCAGCCTCAGTGCCCGCAGGATAGTGGTCCAGGGACAGCAGCTGTGGTGTCACCATCATCTGTGGACTTGTGAGAAATGCAGATTCATAGAATAATAGAAACTCTGAAACAATAGAATTAATAGAAACTCTGAAACAATAAAACAAAACAATTCATAGAAACAATAGAAACTCTGGTGGGGGGGCAATAATCTGTGCTTTAGTAAGGCCTGCCAGTGATTGCGAGATAAAAAAGTTGGAGAACCAAGGCCGTAGAACACATCTCAAACCACTCTATGGCGATGGCACCGAGTCTAACACTTTCTCACCCAGATTGATTATCCAAAGGCTTAATTTCTCAGAAGGAATTGTTCCAGGCCCTACTATAAAAAATTACCTGATGAAGAGAGTATCACTGATCAATTTTACGTTTCCGCCTGCATGACAAGTTATTGACTCAAACAAATAAACAGAAAAGTTATTCAAGTTTGTAAATCAATACATTGATCTTCATATGGTACTTTTTCTTCAAAGAGATAACATTTTGCTGTGATCTGGTGAGATTTTCGGTGAAGATATATTTGCAGTGGCTGAACTGACTGAACTGTCATCCTGAGACATCTCCTAGGGGAAAGATCTGACCATGCCATTTAGAATTGCTGAGCAACACCTCTAGAAACATACAATATTCATAAAATGGAAGCGAGTCACACAATGCCTATTCATTCTGTCATTTTTTTTGCAAGCTTTTGAAATCATAAAAATAATGATCATTATATAAAATTTAAAAAAACAGTATAATATTTTTTCAAAGGGAAATTAAAGTCTTTTATTGTCCCCACCACTTCTCACCATCTCACCAAAGTCCTGCTTACTTATTTACTCCTCAGAGGTAGTTACTGTAAAAGTTTGGGGTGCATGTTTCTAAAACGTTTCCAGCCTATGGAAACACAAAAATTTACCATATTTTTAAAAACACAAATTAAAATATACTGTGCATCTTATTCTGCCACTTGTTTTTTCTGTTAAAATATACTGTGGGACAAGTTTCTATAGCTAGAATTGACCAAAAATATAATTATGAAGAATCAACTAGGGGGAGGATATAGTTCAGTGGTAGATTGCATGCTTAGCATGCGCCAGGTCCTAGGTTTAATCCCCAGTACTTCCATTAAAAATAAACAAACAAACAAACAAATAAATAAAACGAAACCTAGGACCCCCCCCCCCCCAAAAAACACAACAGTATAGTTTTGGCATAAAACAGACACAGACATCAATGCAACAGAATAAAGAACCCAGAAATTTCTCTAAAAATCAGTGAATGTACAAGATGTGATCACTCAAGTTGCTAAGCTAAGAGAGGACCAAATTGCTCTCTGTAGGTCTAGCATGTAGTTAGAAAAAGAACACTGATGTTAGTGAATCAGACAACTAAGAGCTGGGCTGGCAGGGACTAACTACTTCATGTATAGTTTGGTAATGAAGACGTGTGAGAGATACCAGTACAGCTCAATTGCCAAAAACTTGTTCATACGAGAAGCAGCAGATAAAATGCAAAGCATCAGGACAAGTAGAACAGAAGTGTGTGTGTGTTGGGTAGTGGTAGTAGGGAGTTTGAGTTAAACTTTTCAGGTTTTCTCAAGCAGGAGCAAAGTCACAATAATAATAATGGCAGAATTGAGTATGGCATCTGGAAGGATAAATTAAAAGACTGGTCTTGGGGGAAGAGGAATGTTTAGGATTAGTGAGAAATCCACTGGGTTAGTGACAGAGTGATCATACATTTGACATGAGGAGATAAATTTAGACTTGATATCTTAAAATATTTAAATAAAAAGAATGAAGACATTAAATAACATGGCCAAGAAGGAACACCTTTCCTTTTTCACACTTATCCAATAGATAACATCATCTTTTTGAAAAGCAAACATACACATAGCCCTTCCTTTTCAAGCAGTTTTGTAAAAAGAGGAATTTTTAATAGTATCTAATATTGTAGAATGGATATTTCAGTAATTAATATCAAAATTTGAACTTGCATGATTTTATTATGTGATAATCTATAACTAAAGTATTGATTTGTATAACAGTTAAACACAGGAGATTAGATGCATGGCTTTAGAAACTCTTGAGTGTGTGTTGAAGTATAGTTTGATTCCGTATTTTTTGTAATAAGAGGGTTCATTCTGAACCACAATCAACTCACTACTTGTCGCTCATTAACAAACACTGTTCATGGTAATAGTTTTATTTTAAAAATACATAAATGGTAAATGGCATATGTTTGATAGTTTTCCAAAATGAAACTTTCTCTCTCTCTCTCTCCATACACACACACACACACACACACACATATATATATCTTTGGCCCACAAGATTCACTAAACATTATGGCATTAAAGTATAATCATCATGGCCTGAGAGTCCAGCACTGGGGATAAGCTGAGTGTTAGCTGATTTTGAAACAGACTGAACAGTTAGCAATTTGTTTACTCTTCCTTAGACAAAGATCAAATGAACCAATTCCAAGTGAATGTTATAGTAGAAGGAGATGAGGGGAAATGAGCAACAATATTCCATAGCTGAACTTTCCCCCTGTATTAAGATATGATGTCCCAGACTTCACAGTTTGTCTCATGGTCCTGATTCATTCATAGGATAAGTAAGATTTTCCCCAAGGAAAGCAGCAGAATGTCATGGTGTCACAAATGTGTATTTTTATGCCTCTAAACCTTTTAAAATGTAGTTGAATGTCTTCATAAGAGAACACAGCACCACACTAAAGAGCATCTCTAGGCTTTATCCAATAACAAAAGAGGTTGAGTGTGTTTTGTTTATTCCCTTTCTAAGTACTACACAAATTTAAATATGCAATTTGTTTACAAAGTTCTGAAAGGATGAATTAAATTGTTTCCAATAGGATGGAAACACATGAAAGGGAGCAATTTGGAAAAAGCCAAAGAAAGTCAATCTATGCATTCTTCCCAATCTAGCTCTGCCTTGTTTTTCAAAGTCCAGCTTGTATTTTAGGATTGAAAAACACTATAAGTAAAACCTTCCTCTCTCCCTCTTTCCATTTGGGATTCTGCCTCTCCCCCCCGCCCCCCCAGCTTTACACTGTTGAGAATTTGGCCTACAAATCTGGCAGTCTATGGGCACCATTTGTTTTGGTCTACTAATCTTTCCCAGGCTCTCCCTATTTTTTAAGACATATTCTAATTTAGGGTCACATGGATCATTTATAAGGAAATGCCTTTTTGTAATCCACTTGCCCCTACATATATTTTTATTTGTAATATTTACACAGCTAATTTGACCAGAGGAGAAACTGCTCTAGGAACATGAGTGATTTCTACACAGAGAACAAATTTAGTTCCAATCAAGATCTCCATGATTAAGAACGGGTGTTCGGGGTAATTTGGGATTCAGGGCAGCTACCATTGCAGCATACACTTAGATTTTTAGATGTGGTGGTGAACTGTTGAAAAGAAACTGGCTGAGATTTGAGCATCATCTAAAGTGGAAAAAAGAAATATAGGTTGTTTTTGGGCTTCATGCCATTTTCTTCCTTTGGTATCTGAAGACGATTTTTTTTCTGGTTTTGGGGAAAAGTAAGGCACCAAAGACTCTGATAGTAATCAAAAAATGGTTTCTCTGTAAGCAAGGGGTATCTGTCCAATATACCTCAGAAAAGTTAGGTCTAGGAAATTATACACAGACTCTCATTGCTGGGATTAGAATAAGAGGACGAGAAGATTACATGTTCTCTTCTCCAAAATGTTTGATTTTGAGTTGTTTAGAGCCGTTTTGGCTGCAAGTAATAGAAACCTGACATGAACTGGTTTAAGATAATGGAACATTATTATATTACATCCCAGAAATCCCGGAAGTAAGTGTGGTTAGTTTAGTAACTTGGAGACAGCATCAGGACCAGAGTTCTTTGCCTCTCTCACACTCTGCCTGGGACCACCAGGCTGTTTCCTCTCCTGGGTGGGAGAGAACAGCCAGGGGTCATCAGGACTGTTCCTTCCTGGGTCACTTCCAAAGGGAGTCACAAGAAATAACCTCTCCTTCAAACAAGGTAATGACCTTTCCCTTCAGTCTGGTTACACCTTTGACTCCATAGGAATAGTCAGGACAATGTCATATGCCGAGTGACTCCCAGTAGTCAAGATTCACCCCAAGAGCTGTGCTAAACCTCAACTCCTGTTTTGTTCACTGCAGTACTGAAATACTGTTTGTTTGCCACCATTTGTGGAAAACATTTTTATGTGCCACTATTTAAATTTTATTCTTATTGGAGAGAACGAAGTTACTACTGGGAAGTTAGCACTTTTGCAATATAGGATTGGGAACTGGGGACAAAGAATGAATGCAATAGAACTGTATGAAATAGAAATTGATTTGTGGGGATCATCTGGGAACATAACTTCCTTTAAAAGCACCCCTTATATAGAAAAAGTGCATTTTAAATTAAAAAATTAACTTCTAATGAAGTAAGCTGTGTTTATTCCCAACATTTAGCACAGAGTCTGCCATAGGATAAGTGATCAATAAAAACATGTTGAAAACATGTATAATTTTGAAAATGCAACCCATCTGTAAGTTAAGAATGTCTGTCTGCAACTCAACCCCTCTTCCAAGGGAGCTATGACACATATAAGAAAGTATTAGTGATCAAAAGAAGAAAGCATGTAATAAAATACTAAATCGAATACCACCAAGAACTCCAAGTATAAAGTGTAGCCATTAAGATCTAAGAGTAAAAAGGGAAAAAAGATAGCAATAATTGCCAGAATATGTATTTTTAGAGAGTTAAATGAATGTTGAACCTGAAAAAAATAAAAGGGACAATCAATATCTTACAGTATTTTTAAACTTATAACTTAATAAACTGTGAAATTTAGAAGAATTCTCACCATATGTTTGGTATTTAGGGTCTATAGCGACAGGTGTATGTTAAAAAATATCAATAACAATTTCTTAAATCAAATGGGTATTGTTAACATGTGGTCATATATTTTTTCAGCCATGTGATTGCAACATGTGTTAGAATTTCATCAGCAATAATTCTAAGAAAAATATTTTTCTGTTTTAAAAACCCACCTCATCAAGGACAATGTCCTAGATGTAGCTTTATTTCTTTAGAGCAGAGCAGCACGTGGTCCTGCTAGAGTAGGACACTGCCTTTGGGGATGAATTGAGGAAGCTAGGAAGCCTCTCTTGGCTCAAAACGCCTTTCCTGTTCTGCTGTCTCCCTAGCAAAATCGCACCACCAGATATTCACTCCTTTGAGTCAGCATGTGTGCTCTTTCAAAAAGCTAGTCGTTCACCTCTTAATATAAAAAGTAGCTCTAATATATCCTTCCTTCTCTACGATTAAATGTGGCCACTGAGGAAGTTCATTAACACATTATCATTTGTTGACACCTGCCACGAGCTGGACATTATGTAAATCGCTGGGTTACAAAGGTAGATTGTAAGCAGTCTGTTTTTAGGAGTCCATCATTTAGTGGAAAGACAACCTTAAACACTATGACGTGATCGGAAGTGTTACGGGAAGACAGTGCGGATTCACATACTGGGTGGGAAGGAGTGATTATTTTATCAGGATACAGAAGTCCGGTATAGGGCAGATGGCCAAAAGAGGGCGCTGAGTTTTGGTGGGATGGAATTTCTAGGATAAGGAATAGGGAAAGAGATGGCAAAATGAAGTAAAGATAGCATGGATCCTATTTTAATTATTTAAAACTAATTTTCTAAGTGAAAGCTTTTATAAAATAATCTCTTCAATTGAGACATGCATGTAACATTTGTTTTAAATTTAGAATCAAGATTGTAGCCAATTAATAACCTTTGACAACAAAATGTGAAAGACAAATGTTACAAGATACTTCTGAACATTGTGGTGATGTCACCCTTGTTCTCCTTCATCTCCCAAATACATAACAGATGAAGGTAAAGTGACAGACATGTACACAAATGATGGTAATAACTGTAGGATTTGAAGTTACTCATGACTGACAAACCGTCACAACATTCGTTACTTTTTTCCAAATACCCCTCCTCATGTCAGCAACAATTTCCTGTGCAAAATACCAGAACAATTTCTCCCAAGATACAGTCTCACAGTCATCACCCAGACATTATTTCTAAAGTATTTTAAATATTGATTTAGACCATAAGTTCTGATGGTAAGGTACATGAATGCCTATGTTGATTGGTCAATAAACCTGGTTCACAGCACTATCTTCAGTCATAGATTGCATTTGTGTAATTGCCAACCCACAAGAAACCACCATCCATGTCTGAAGGCTGAGCTCTTCTAAGACTTAAATGTTAAAGCATTTGCAAGTTTCCCAGGTCTCCTTTTAAGTATGAATTATACTATCATGGGACCACATGGGTTCTCACTCTTGGTACTTACTAACATTTTGAGCCACTTTTTTTGTGGGGGAGTGGAGGAGACTTCCCTTAGCAGCATCCCTGGCCTCTAAGCACCCCACCAAGTCGTGACAACCAGAAATGTCTCCTAACATGGCCAAATAACCTCTGAGGGGCAGAACTGCCCCCTACTGACTCCCACTGGGTTCATACCATACCAATATCCACTCTTCAGTAATGTAATTGATATTGCTTATAGATCTATTTTATAGGGCCCATAACATGTTGAAAGGAAGCCTACATAGGACTCATTGAGAAAGAATGGCCGACCAACCAGATCAACACCCATAGCCAATGATACATCAGAACTCATTTGACCACAGATGACAGCCTATATAACTCAATCAGAAGGAAGTTAAGCAGGAGTGAACCATGTGGTATGACACAGTGGACTTCCTTCTATGTGAGACATTTTTTTTTCTGCTTGTAAATGTAACACATGAAGAAAACAAAAATTAGCCCTTATATCACCACCAGGAGATAATGGTTATTGTGGTAAACTTTATTATTTTTTTCCTGATGTTTACCACTTCTCCATGAGATGTGTGGGGTCTTTTCTGTAAGAGATTATTCCTTTTACCCCAGTGAAGCCAGTCTTGTACACAGGACTCACTTTGACCAATGAAATATGAGTGGAAATGATGTGCTACTTCTTGGTACAATCTTTAAAAGGCATCACATGATTTCTCCGGGGCTCTTTTCTCTCTGCCATGTGAAAGACAAAGTACCAAAGAAGGGCTGTTCCTTAAGACCAAATACCAGGACAAGAGGGACGCAAGAAGCAGAGCTACAGCTGACTCTCAGCTGACATGAAACAAGAGCAAGAATCTAACCTTTACTGTTATGCCACTAAATTTTAGGATTGTTTGTTACTGCAGCATAACCTCATAAAGTCTAACTTATAGTATATCTTATTCTAGTCTTTCTGTATATGTATGTGTATACATAATGAATAAAATTTAAATATATTGTTTAAAATTTGTATGTTTCTATACAAATATATTTATAATACTTGGGGTAATTTTCACTTAACATGTTTCTCTTTTTGATAGCTTTCAAGTATAATTCTCCCTATTTTACATGAATTTTAATAACAGCCTGGTATTCCATCATAGTAAGTCAGCTCCTCCATGTTATTACATTTTTACTTTATTTTCAATTAACACTCTTACATATAATATCCCCATGCAGAAATATTTGTGTGAAACTTCGATTATTTTCTTAGGATAAGTCAAGGAAGTGAAATTGCTGGGTAGAGAGGGCAAATGTTTGTAAGGCTTTTATTAGAGATGGCAGAGTGGCTTACCATAATTATCACACTCATAGACTCTGTCCAGGGTAGATCTAAGTGTTATTTCTTTACACCCTCACAGCAACACTGGAGATTGACATTAAGTTAAAAAAAAGCCAAACTTTGAAAATGAGAGCAAAATACTATCTTGTTTTTGGTTTCTTTTCCTGGCTTGCTAGTGAAATTTTTTTTTTTTGTATTATTTTAAGTACTCCATTCCTTATTTTCAAAGTCAACAAGAAATAGTTTTATGAAACCTGGTTTTCCGACTCAAGTTAGATAGCTAACATGAATAGGATCCAGAGTCCAAATCAATAATCCAATAATTAGCCCCAAGTAATTTAGAACAATAAAATACAGTAGAAATGTTAGTATGAAAGAAATTCATGTAAAGATGATTTCAAGGGATCCTTGAAAGGAGTGAAAAGGTTGAGAAGCAATGCTATGGGTCACTCATTCATCCATGAACTCATTGAACAAATGAGTGGCTAGAAAGAGCCAGGTATTGTGCAAATGCTGAAGACATGGTGTTGCACAAGACAGACAGGCCTCCTGCACACACAGACCTTGCAATCTATTAGCCAAAGACAAACCATTACACTAGCAATAGCCATTTAACTTGATAATGGCCTGATAGGATATAGGCAGAGCCAAGAGATCTGGTGGCAGGAGTTCCCAACATTGCCAGATGTCCTCTTCAAAACATTCCTAGATGGAACATGCCATTTAACAAGTGGCAGATTTAGATTCGAAACCAAGTCTCCTTGATGCTCCATGTCAGCATTCAGCCAAAGAATTTTTCAATATAAGTTAGGAGGGCAGTACATAAAATATGTAGAAAAAGAGAACATAAGGACAAAACAATCTCACCTTATATTTCAAGTCCATGTATGTGTAGCTTTAGCCTAGGAAGTAGAATGCATCTTAGTTCTTTCCTAATATTGCTTTGTTGACATTTATCTGTGAAGATTCTTTGTCATTATTATTTCCACTAATAATTTCCTATATAGTACATTGGAAAGTTGAGTTCTTTGGCAGACATTCTTATTACCATTTATTTATATGCACAAATATATTTATTTTGTCCTTGTGATTAAATGTTAGTTCTTAAAACAGAAATGGATTTTTAGAAGCTGGATGGCTGTTTGGGTTTGTAAAACAAGTTAAACCTGACAATAAGTCATGTGCTTTAAATTTCCTTGGTTGGCAGCACTGTTGACTCTGGTGGCAGCACTGTGTGTAAGTCAAGCCTTCTTGCTGTCTTCCATAAACTGTTGCATGGTAGACCGATGTCAGCCAACCCTGAAGGAAATATCCGAAAATAACACATTTATTTTTGATATGATATTGACCTGTCATGCCTCCAGTTTCCTCATTACATGGTGTGGAAAAGCTTTCAAAGTCTGAGAGAACACCATTACCTGGGTCACTAGAATTTGAACATTTTATGGAGAGGAGACCATCATAATTTAAATGTGTCTTTGCAAAGTTGACTGTTGTTTGTCTAGCTCAGGGTCTCAACATTGTCATTAGCTTATTTTAACAGAATTCTAAAGTAATGGTTCACAAGATGATCAAAAAGTATATTTTTATTTGTTTGTCTCATTTTATATTTTAGTTAATGGCATTGATTAGTCTTGATGTTTGAGTCTTGGCTGAGCAGAAAAGGCATGTCTTCATGTATGTATTTGTTTTCTTTATTTGCTTTGGACCTATGAGATAGCCTCACAATTAAAAAGAAACTTAGACAAGAAGGATCCTTTGAAAGCTCAGATAACTTCTTCTTTTAAAAACTTTTTATTTATTTATTTATTTATTTATTTTACTGAAGTACAGTCAGTTTACAATGTTGTGTCAATTTCTGGTGTACAGTATAATGTTTCAGTCATACATACACATACATATATTCCTTTTCATATTCTTTTTCATGATAGGTTACTATAAGATATTGAATACAGTTCCCTGTGCCATATAGTAGAAACTTGTTGTTTATCTATTCTATATACAGTAGTTAGTATCTGCAAATCTCAAACTCCCAATTTATCCCTTCCCACCCCCTTTCCCTCCTGGTAACCATAAGTTTATTTTCTGTGTCTGTGAGTCTGTTTCTGTTTTAAAAATAAGTTCACTTGTCTTTTTTTTTTTTTTCAGATTCCACAGATAAGTGATATTATGTGCTATTTTTCTTTCTCTTTCTGGCTTACTTCATTTAGAATGACGATCTCCATGTCCATCCATGTTGCAGCAAATGGCATTTTTTATGGATGAGTAGTGTTCCATTGTATATAAATACCACAACTTCTTTATCCAGTCATCTGTCAATAGACATTTAGGTTGTTTCTATGTCTTGGCTATTGTAAATAGTGCTGCTATGGACCTTGGAGTGCATGTATCAGATAACTTCTTGAGCAAATTGAAGGCCTATTAGTTATTCAAGGTGTTAAATAATTTTGGTGGGGGGTAGGGTTCTGCATGTTGCTGCAGAAGGAATCATTTTTCTGCTCTGTTCATTAGCACCACTATAGTTGGATGCTTCCATTCATTTCTAGACAGAGTCTCCACCAAACCAAGTGTTTTCATTCATTCATCATGCATTTATTTGTTTATTCAACAAATGCCTGTGGGCAATGTACTATGTTCCTGTTCTCTGTGTTATGCTAGGGCTAGATCAAAACTACAAAAATCCATGCCTTTGATTCATAGCCTAAAAAATCATAATGCTTACATGTGAGTGGCACATTGTGGCTTACAGAAATATTCACTTGCATTATGTCATTTGATTCACAACAACCTTGTGAGACAGAGAAAATGGATACTGTTTGCATTTCACAAATTAGGTAGCTAATCTTTGTGCTTCTAAGTAGATTTTTGTCTACCAAATATTAATCTAGCATCATGAGCTGAAATTTTATCTATATGGTACCTACAAATGTTGATCTAGACAATAGCAGTCTCAGTGGAGTCAGTGGTGGGGAGGAAAGGATGATTGGTTGAGAAGGGTGGAGGAGAGAGGAAGTGAGAAGTGGAGACAGTGAGTGCTTAGAGACCTCTTTTGAGGAAGTGGTGGGATAGGCAGACAAATGAAGGAGGACATGAGGTCCAGGGAGGTTTAGTTTTTTGAAGCATGTTCACATGCTGATAAGGATGAGACAGTAACAAGAAGAGTATTGATGATGCAGGGTAGAGGAAGGGGATAATTGCAAGAAAAAATTCTCTGAAAAGCTGAAAGAGGAAAAAAATCTGGGGTGAAAAATAGTCTTAGAAGAAAAAAAGGAGTGAATTCAGTTTAATAGGAAAAAAGATAAAAGTACGGATATGGATAGGTATGTTGGTAGATTTGGAAGCAGTAAATGAGATTACTTTCTTCTAATTGTTTCTATTATCTTAGTGAAATAAGAGACTAGTTAGCTAAGGGTGAGGAGCAAGCAGATGGTGTTTGGTTTTTAAGGAAAAAGGAAAGGTATAAGACAATCATTACAGATTCCATTTTACATTTTTAATGTCATAGTTTTTCCTTCAATTTCCTACATAAAGATGAAAACATACTGACTTCTAGAAATTTACATAATTGTAAAAGTCTTCGCTATTGTCATTATTATTTATTTATTTTATATCCATCCATAGGAATATTTTACCTTAATGTAAGATCATTTGGACTAGTTGAACATCCTGTCTTAATGGAAAAAATTTGTATTGTGTCACATGCAAAGCAATGTTTAATATGTCAAAACTTTTACTGCTGATAATGACGATTTGCTAGTTTTGAAGTTCGAAATATTTGTGAATTAATGGTGGTTATGTTTGTTGCCAAACTCTGCAGTAGTATTTTATAGATTTGAGTGATGGTCCTTACAAAATTTCAGTGAATTTTTTATATTTTTAAAGACTACATCAAGGGGTGGATATTGTTCAGGTTAATTCTTCATGGCATTTCTACATATATTGTTACAGCTTTTGTTCCATTCTGTCTTTTCATGGCTTTTTCTTGTGCACTTGACATGGCATATGAAAGACCAAGATCCTTCTACAAGAGGGCAGATTTGCTTTCTAACTGTATAAAGATAATAGCTCCCTCTGGAAAAGGTTGGGTAGACTTGTTAGCAACTCCTTATAAGACTGGAGTTTTCCTAAACTTGGAATACAGACTCACTATGGATACAGCACCTACCTAGACCCACCTACACCACTCCCATGGGATTTGGGGTGCAGGGTGAAATGACTCAAACATGAAGTTCATACTATCTGCTGTGCTGTGAGTAATAAAGTCTTTTGTCTCTGACCCAGGAGTCTTATGTCTTCTGATAGCATTTATGAAACTGTGGCCAGCTAACTTGTTAACTTACAAGTAAACATCTCAGACTTCTCAAAATTCCTGACATTTCAAAGGGCTACATCAGCACAACTATTTAAATATCATTTTAAATACAAATATCAGGTACATGGATGTTTGCTCTTTATGCCATTTGTTTCAATACTCTTCAATTAGTTTTTAGAATTCTACCTTTGCCCTTAATCTTTTTCTTTCTCTCTTTTCTTTCTTTTATTGTTTCTAATTTTAAGGACTGAATTTAAGCACCTAATTATTTCATTCAACATTTAAGACACATAATATGTTTTCAAGTCTTTTAGTAATATTTAAATGTTTGGCTTTTAAAAATGACAACTTTTCCTAAATTTGTCTGTATTAAGGATAGTTATTTCAGAAGAGTTTTCTTTTGAGTGAAATAGTAATTGTTTCTGAGTCACAGCAAGCAAGGGATTGAATTTTAAACTCTGAAGATCACATTCCAGCCAAGACATTTCCCAAGGAAAGAAGCCCATGCACTTCCCTAAATATTAAGCAAATGGCAACAATAATTAGTAGAGAACTGCTTTGAACTGATGATGGAGAGCAGCTCACTGAAGCTTGCCAAATTTAGGCTTGGTAAAATGAAACTTAGTAGGTACAGGCACAGTAGACACCAAGGTCAGTCATCGTGGCAGGTCAGGGAGGGCCCAGCTGGCTTCTTTCAAAGGATACAACCAAAGAGAGGGTCTTGGAAGTCATCAAAGAGTTGAGACATGAGCAGAATAAAATGCTCTGGAGATGGCAAGGGAAAATTACATCCTGTGCTTTCAGGACTGCAGGATGTGGGTTGACAGAATCAAGCATGGAACTTTCCTACTCAAAACGAGTCAGGGGGTAAGACTGGTGATCAAAGGCAGGAAGTAAATAAAGATCCCATGCAGCTCAGACTCATGATGCATACTGCACAGTGAAACCCAACTGAATTGTTTCCCAACTGGTAAGGAAACATGATAAAACAAGTGAGAGCATGCCTAATTCTGGAAAACTTGGTGGGTCTTAGTTAAGCCCTGAATTGCCCAGATTAAAACATCACTAAGTATAATTAACTATCCATTTATTTGGATATGCGAACATTCATCTAGTTTAAGGAGTTTAATATAAATTTATGGAATTAAAGTTATAGACCATTAAAACACTCTTAGTATGAGATGTGTTAATTCAGTGTTCATTGTGTTACATTTCTTCCTAAACTCATTAAAGTAAAAAATATTTATAGAAATGATAAGCTTTTATAGGTATTATTTGGGGGGGGGGATAAAATATTGTCAAGTAGCTATGCTAATGAGCTACTTCTACCTGTTTATAAAAGCACTTGGACTTTGACATCTATTTTGGATAATTCTAGATGCTAAGCCTCTTTTCTTGAAAATGAGTTCAGAGAGGATCACTGGTGTTTAGTGGCTTTCCTTCATGCCAATTGAAAGGAATCACCAGGAGAATCTTCATTACAATTTTAGTCCTCATCTTTATAGGCTGTTAGCTACTACACCAAAATAGGTTGCCCCCAGAAGAAAAGGCAACCAAATAAATGTACGAGTCTGAAAGTGAGAAGTTTGCTCCATATGCCATTTATTTCATAAATGCGTATCTATCTGTCCTTATGGGGCTTACACTCTGGCAGTGGGAGACTGACAACCAACCAACAAATCAAATAATATGTCAGGTGGTGATAAGTGCTGTGGAGGGAAGCAGAGCAGGGGAAAAGGAATAAGGAGTGCTGAGAGTGGGATGGGTGTGCTGTTAGTCAGATATTCCAAAAACACACTTTGATGTTCCTTTGCACAAACCCTTCAAAGCCATGCCATGCCATTCAGCACCAAAATCACACTTGCAAGCCCAGTTTATCCCACCCTGCATGGTTTAATCCTTGACAAAGTCTCCATTCTCAACTCCTTTGATGCCTCCAGACACACTCTTCATTTTGGCCATAGTTACACAAATTCCCAGATTAGGCCATGCTGTCTCATGCCTCCACACATCTACTTGTTTATGCACCTGAAAATACCTATTCCTTCCTCCCCAATTCTGTCTACTAGTTAGTTTCTTCTTATCCTTTAAAATTCAGATCTAGCGTCATATCTTCTTAGAAGTGCTTTTTGATCCATTTTGTCTGCTATCACGCATTAGTTTCAAGCCCCTCCTCTTTTCAGGGTGCTGTAAAAGCCTTCCCCCAGCCATGCAACCTGCTCCCAATTCCACAACACTGTACTCTGTCCTTCTCTCTGTTTGAGCACCTTTCACATTGTGTTGTTCTGTATAGAAGTTTGGAAGTGATGGGCACAAACAAATGATGTCCTCACTTCTTTTTTTTTTTAATTGATTCATTTCTTTCTTTCTTTGTTATTGAAATATAGTCAGTTTACAATATTGTTTCAATTTCTGGTGTACAGCATAATGTTTCAGTCATACATACATATACATATATTCATTTTCATATTCTTTTTTATTATAGGATACTACAAGATATTGAATATAGTTCCCTGTGCTACGCAGTAGAAACTTGTTATCTATTTTATCTATAGGAGTTAGTATCTGCAAATCTCAAATTCCCAATTTATCCCTTCCCACCTTTTTTTCTCCCCAGTAACCATAAGTTTGTTTTCTATGTCTGAGCCTGTTTCTGCTTTGTAAATAAGTTCATTTGTGTCCTTTTTTTTTTTTTTTTGAGATTCCACATATGAGTGATATCATATGGTATTTTTCTTTCTCTTTCTGGCTTACTTGACTTAGAATGATGATCTCCAGGTCCATCCATGTTGCTGCAACTCACTCACTTCCAATCGGCTCCCCTCACCCCAGTGTGAATTACTTGAGGAAGGTTTGCATATGTTTGCATTTACACTACTTGCCTGACCACAGTCCCTCGTACACGGAATGCATCTCACAAACATTTGTTTCATCAGTGAATTCTATACATCAACTTTCTAATCAAACTCTAGATCTTGATTGACTTAGTGCCAAAGATCCTCCATAGTATTTTTCTACACACTGGTATTAAGATATGGTAACATGAACATCTCTAGCCCAGTTTCTTTCTTTTTTGTTCTTTTCCTACTGTAGATGCCATGTCATATTCTGAGGACATAATATCTAATGCTCATTGAATTCATACTATGGCCAAGTTCTGTTCTAAGCATTTTGCCTCTAACAACTTATTTATTCCTCATGACACCCCTAGAGATAGGTATTATCAATTTTCCCATCTTGCATGGGCAAAAAAGTGCTTAAGCAGTTTGTCCAAGGTCAGTCATATAACTAGGTTTCCAACCCCTTGTAGCCTGACTCCAATTCTTGTGTTTTTAACCACTAATATACCATATTATCTAATTTTCATTAAGCTTCTGAAAGTTAAATTATTCATTTCTTAAGAGAGGGGAAAAGAAGCAGTTGAGAAAAATTGGCAGAGAATCTGAACTACTGAAATTTTTGAGGGTTGTTTGGTTTGGTGTGGAGGGTGCAAAGTACCTTAGGAATTGTGCCAAAGCTTTAAACTTAAGCCTCTAGGTACAGTAAATTAGATGCATGATATTCTTGTCATCTGCTGTCTTCAATAATAATTCATTTAATCCAGTGAAGGATGGTAAATACTTTGGAATAAATACAAGATGCTGTGGTTTCCATGGGGTGAGGTAAGAAGACATAAAGCAAATAGCCAACTCTTTGTAGCTTGCAAATAGTTTTTCCACTATATACTATATGTCCTGTTGGCCTAATAACAACAAACATTTGAAAAGCATGCTCACATGCACTATTTCATTTGATTCTTTCCACAACTCTGGATGATAAGTAGCTCATAGGTAATCCACGTCTTACAGATGCAGACTCAAAATGTAAAAAGCATGAATGAAGCACGTGAATTACATTGCTTCTTTTGTCCTCCTTTTCTTGCTTTTTGTAAATTATATCAGATATTTTAATTGCAATTGATGCTGTTTATCTAATATAAAATGATAGCAAATTTGGTATAGCTTTTCATTAATGCTAAAAAATGATTCGTTGAGAAACCATCCCTAAAGTCACAAAAATGGATATACAGGCCATCTCTACACAATCTCTTAACTTAGAAGTTTTTAATTGCTGGTCTTACTTACAGCTCTTCTGTGCCCATCCTTGGAGGCTCCTGCCTCCCGCATTCCTACCGGAGGAGAGAACAGAAAAACTTAGAATGGTGGTTCTCAAAAATCTGTGTGAAGTTCTTAATAATATTTTAGTGATAGTGACCCACAATTTTCTAGAGAAAGCAAAGAAACTTCATATCTTTTTTTCCAATACTTTTTTTTTTTTTTAATGCATGTACTGGGTATTGAACCCAGGACCTCGTGCATTCTAAGCATGCGCTCTACCACTGACCTATACCCTCTCCTGAATCTTTTATCACACTGGGTCATTATCACAGCCGTCTGAAGTATGTGTGGTAAATGTTAATATTCCAGGTTTATAGGTGAAGAATTGGCACATACCTAGGATAAGTGACTCAATATTCTTTTCAAAGATTTCTCATTGGCCTCTCCATGTGTTTCTGTGAATTTATGTCTGCTCTGAAGCATGAGAAGGTTTTTCTTCATAAAGCAACTCCTTCTCACTTACCCCATCTAAATAAACAGCTCCATCATCTACCAGTTGCTTGAGTAACAAATGTGGGAGGATTTCTCTCCTTTTCTTCTCCCCACATCAAATTCACTGGCAAATCCTGATGACTTTATTTCTGAAACATAGTCAGAATGTGTCAAGTTCTTTACTGTACAGATGTTTTGGTTATTACATTTAAAGCCAGCAGTCCTAGGACCTAGAGAACTCTTATGTCATAGGTGCTCAACAAATATGTGTAAAAATGAGTATTTTCATTCCTACACAAGGAGTGATAATCAAAGTATTTAGCAATATATATGGCAGGAGTTTGGACCATGAGCAGAAATACTAAAGTCCTGTAAGTTGCCTGCTATGCTAGATCTTAACTCTTCTATTACTGCATCCTGAGGCTGTTTGGAGGTTCTGGAGAGAGGATAGGATGGGACAGGAAGGTGGCAGCATTTGGGGGACTCAGAACAAGGGCTGCTTATCAACATGTAGAGAGAAATTTCTATATCTTAACAACTGAACGTTACATTTTGACTTTACCTGGTGTAATAGCCAAATATCAGCTACCACTTAGTTTTAGCTACCACCATTGCTCCCAGGATTTCTTAATTTCCAATATCTACCTAATTGCTAGAATTATGATTTAAATACAATAGTCATTCATCTTGTTCCCCTGTTTGGAATCTCCCAAAGGACTTCCCATTACCCTTATAATAAAACCCAAATCTATTCAGCCTTACAGATCTTTTTAGATTCCTTGACTCTGTCTTTGGACTAGATATTTCTTCTCTAATCCTCATGTGGCTGCCTTTTTCTTATCTTGGAAAAGAACTGAGCTGTAATCCTCTTTCTTCAGAGGGTAATTCTTTTGACTACCCAACATTAAGGAGCTTTCCCAGTCATTCTCTATCTCACCACTCTATTTTAATCCTCTGCCTGGAACTCCTTGCTACCAACTGTGTTTGTGTTTTCAGATTTGGTCTCACTCTCCTCACTTGAATTAAGCAGAGCACTGGAGCTTTATCTCCCTTGTTCATGACAGTATCCCAGGACCACCCAGAACAGTGCTGAGCACATAGTAGGCTCTTAGTAAATATTTATCTCTTGATTGAATGAATGAAGTAGATATGCATCATAAGCCAGAGTGTTAATTATTCCTCACCTTAGTATCAGCATTTCTCAAGTGTTCAGAGCTACTTAATTTCCATCATTGTGCTTATGAATGTCACAACAGAAGAAGTACGTGTACCCACATTTGGGAGACGATCCCATCAATAATTCACTAAAATTGAAGTGCTAAAAAAATATAACTCTACTAGAGAAGGTAAAAATACTTATTTTATCATAGAAGCAAATTTTTACCTGAAGTATGCGGTTCTGGTAATGCTCCTGAAAATGTATCCTTTCTCCAAGAAAAGTAACTTGAGTATTCATTTCATTTGCTAGAAAACACTCTGGCTGCCAATATAATCACCTTGCAGCAATAACAAATAAATGTACTTGTTACCTAAATATTACCTAAATATTAACCAATCATCATGAATACAGAAAAATACACCTTGATTACAGAAAAAGATACTTAGGTACAAAGATTATAAATATTAAAATGAAGTAGGAAAGAAGAAATCTGGTAAGTTTTCTATTCGATTTTAATTTTTATTCCATCTTGTAAATTCTAAGTAGTATCAGGCAAGAGTGAATTATTGCTTCATAATCCAGCAGCCCCGTGATTTGTAGACTATTTATTTACTACATCAATAAAAGGGTGGACAGGCAAAAAACCCCGTGAATCCTGAATTCATACATGGATGTGAAAATATTACTACTCTGCTCGACTTAACTTGTCCTCGATTCCTCGGGAATAATGAGTTTGAGAGGGTCCAGGGAGAGCTTTTCCTGTTGCGTATTTTCTTTGTTTCCGTCAGCTGTATCAGATAGGTTAGAAGTGAAACATGACATTCTGACAGTGAATCCAGCAGACAGATTCTTGGCTGCATTCTCAGCTACACTTGAACTTCTGCTAAGCATGTGATGAAAGAGTGTTTTCAACTGCACCAGCTGTGGAGAGGTTAATAAAACAAAAGAGGAGAAACAAAAGTGCTCACAGCAGAAAGCTTCTGGCTTTGCTGATTTTTCTGGTTGCAAACAATGTGTCAGAGGGCTGTAAGGGCTGTATTGTTTTGGTCTTAAAATCATTTTAAACAAGTTGGGTTTCTGAATTAAAAATTGCAGAGGAATAAGGAAGTCGCACATGAAATGCGATCTTACACGTTTGGTCCAAGAAACTGAAAGTTCTTACTTTGCCATAGACAACTGGAAGGAAGGCAAATTGTATTTATTTTATTGGTAGCCTTGATGGTTGATGCCATCAATAAAAATCTGTACAGGCTCTCCGATTCTCAAGATATGTGAAAATCCAGGTGGTCTTGCCTTGGGCCTAGAGACTTGCGATTTCTGTCCCCCTTCCTGTGTCTCCCTGTTCCAAGAAAGGACCATGGGATATGGAGACTTGCCCGGACTGCTTCTGAGAAAGTGATTTCTCAATCCTGTCTCGTGCAGAGAAGGTCAATGGCTGACCCACAAACCATTTAAAGCGGGAGGAGGAATTAAGCAATACCCTAGGAGACCAATGGCATCAGCCTTTCCCTAAAAGTTAGCTGGGACAGGAGGGCCATTCACTAACTTTCATGACTCCTCCCCCAGCCCTCTGCTTCCCCATGACTACTGTCCAACAGCCCACATGCTGAAGTCAGCTCTG
Organism: Camelus bactrianus; assembly: GCF_048773025.1. NCBI lineage: Eukaryota > Metazoa > Chordata > Mammalia > Artiodactyla > Camelidae > Camelus > Camelus bactrianus. Next base: position 27,297,935 of record NC_133546.1, on the reverse strand, counting down.
CTGTTGCTGCATTCCCATCCTCGTACGCAGAAGGAGGGTGGGACGAGTCCCATCACTTCACACAGACTTCCATCAGGAGGAGAGAAATAAAACCAACCTTTTCCTGTCAACTTCCCTACTGGCTGTCGCACTGGAGGCCTAAGTGTTTGGGGGCATCATGTATGAGATTCACATACATCGTCCTCTGAGCGACATGGCATTTGTGTTTGTTGAGTTGAACAAGGGCAGAAAAACACTATAGACATTGAAAATTGGCAATAATTGAAAGAAACTTTAAAAGTTATTTCTCACTGTAGTTTGTCTAATATCTACCTTCATCATTTCATCCAGCGGTGACTTAGGAAACTCAGAGATTCAGAAATTTCCACTGAGATAAAATGGATGTGTTGGAGACTGTTTCTGAATAGTGGCAGGACTTCCCCCGAGTTCTAACACCGTCTCCTTCCCCATATCCTCCTGACCCCCAGGCCTCTAGCCAGCTCCAGCATATCCATCCTCTCTGCCTTTGAACCTTCTCTTTACTCATGCAGTTCCTCAAGGAGCCTTCTCATTGGCTCCTGGTGTTAATCTCTCAAGCACTGGAGCACGATGGAAGCAAACATGCGTGTTCTGTACCAGAAGACCATCAGTTGCACCAACATCTTGATGTATTAGGTTTGGAAATTAGGGAATGGTTCATCACAACAGTGAGGAATCTGTCCTTTTAAACTGTATTTGCTGCAAATGTGATTTGGCTTATACAAATGTGACCTGCTGAGAGGTCTGTTTCGGAGTACTCTAAGTCACAAACTGAGATATCCCTGGCATAAAGATGCCTAAAAGAGAATATGCAGATAAGTTCACATGTTCATAATTTTACAAATAAATTTGCAAATGAGATAAAGAGAGCAATTGAACAAAGGTGGAGAAGATATTGAGTTGGTTGGAACAGCATGTGAGATACTGTTTCCCCCCAATTCTGTACAATGTAACCATAAAACTTATCAAATACTGATCTGCATATCAAGATAATGGTAGTTTTCACTTCTGTTTCATTCTGCAACCAACCTATGAAGAGGAAAGCAATGCAGCATTTTTCCATCCCCCACCTTTTCCTTAAGAATTCAGTAATCCAGATAACATGACTTTACCTGTGTATCACTTATGAGACATCACTGGCAATTGAAGAAAAAGGAAAAAAAAAAAACCAAAAACAGTTCCAGGGTGAGACATCTTCAAAGATCACATTAAAAGCACCGTTCTTAGTATGAAAGCAAAACTGTATTCTTTTCTTTCTTTTTAAAACAACTTTATTGAGATATAATAGACAAAAAACTGTACATATGTAATGTATATAATTTAACGAGTTTGGAGATAAGAATAATACATAAGGAGAATAGGAGGAAACTTTTAGAGGTGATGACTATTTTACGGCATAAGCACTCTCTTAAAAATGAACTGTTCTCAAATTCTAATTGTCCTTTATATCTTGCCCTGGCCAAGACTTGTATATCTCCTTCTGCTAGCATACTGAACTCTATTTCTGCTTTTTATAATAACTGGCTATGGTAACAAAACATCTATTCTATAGCAAAACTGTATTTTAAGTTGTGTAACTTATTTTTCTAAACCTCTGAAGTAAGACTAAGAGTGTCTGGCTAAATATAAAGAAGAGAATTCAATATATGTGTAAAACCAACATACCTAGCAGAGAATGTGCAAATAAATTTAAGGTTCTCCATCTCTCTGTACCTATTCAGTAGGCAGTGTACTTCTTATACACTGATTTCTGATAGCAGAGGTGAACATGAATGAATTCCCATAATACAGTCTTTAAAAACACGTATAACTTAACAACCCAGTAACATTAGCTTTGAGGAGACACTCGCTTTCTCATTCAGAGCATACTTCATCTTGGCATTTTCTTCAGAATTGTTACAATGTGTGAATACATTCAGTGGGCAATAAGCAAACAGAAATTTCACATCATCTTCATCTTGGTTTGGAAGGAATAGAAACAGCATAACTGTTGGCCACGGAGACGCTGTGCCTTTCCCAAGAGACAAGAAGTGCTGGGCGTGGAGGCTTAGCTGTGGAGGCGCAAGATTACAGGTCTTGGAACAAAATATTATTCTACATGGCCCAACAAGGCATGTTATCAGATACTTAGTACTGGCTGCCTACCTGGGCAGCGCACCAAGAGGGAGAAGCGTGTGGGATAGAGAAAATAATTATTTGGAGGCTGTTATTCAACACTTAAGACCCATGTGAGGGAGCAAGGGGACAATGTCTCATACCGCAGTCTGCATTAAAATGTCTCCTACTTCTGTTTTTAGAAATATGTTGTTTTATTTGAGTCAAAATTTTATTTTTTAAATACAAAATTAGAACAATAGGAATAATAGCATATGGTTGAGCAAACAGAAGGGGTCACCTGCTGCTCTTGTTAGTATTAGCCACTGGGAGAGCCATGCTGAGTTGAATCTGAGGAAAAGATGAGGGTCTCCCCCTCTCAGCTGTGACTCCCTTGTCACAGGGCCCTTTGGCCCTGGAAAGCGAGTGAAGAATTGAACACCTAGAGAGATGGCTGACTCTTGGCCAGGTTACCTCTGCTTTAGGGCTAAACAGAATAAACGAGGGGCCCGTTGCAACACTGGAGAACTTTGCTTTGATAACTGAAAATCTGAAAAAGTTTGCCTGGAGAGACTCACAAGTTTGCCCTCCTGAAGAGCTTGCTATCCTGATTGCCTAAGTCTGACTTTTTTGTCTATTCTAAAATTGTCTCTGAGGATGAGCATTTTCATGTATGGACCGTAACACATAGAGTATGTGCATGTCTTTGCTTACCAGGGGTCAGATTCTCCCTGGAGTCTCTAACTGCTATTAAAAGTCACAAAACAAGTACAAGATGGTAGGATGAAGCTTGACAAATAGCTTTCTAGAGATGACATTGTGAAGTAAATTTCAAATGCTTCAAACTCTCTGTTTTATTACCATTTACTTCAAATGGTAAATTATTTAAAAAGAGATTTTATGTTTTCTCAATCATGTACTGCAAAATGAAAGACTTTGGGGAAAACATTTTAACAAACTAATAAATCTCAGTAAAGTTCCATAAATTTGCTTTTTAAAATTATTTATTACATCAAGGCCAAATATAAATTTTATAGTTTTGTCAGAATAGTGTCTGTGGGTCTTTAAGAGTAAAGTTTTTTTTTCCCTAGAAGACATTTAATGAAACACCAATCTCATTTCTAACTTGTTGTTACCCTTTGCAATTTTCACAGTTAGATATTATTTTGTATTACTATATCTGCTATTAAGATTTACCCAAAAGCTTGGTTTTCTCCTCTGTCTTCTTTACTCAATGACAGATCTCAATAACATCATCATCGCCATCATCATCATCATTATTATCATCATATCACTCGCTGGGAGCCCAATATATGACAGTCACTTTGTGTACATTATTTTGTTATGAAAACCCTGCAGTGTTTACAGGTGAGGCTTAGAAAGTTAAATAAGGCTCCACGGCTAGTAAGCAGTGGCTCTAGTAGAATCAGGTTTTTCCCTTTCAAAATTCTTTACTGTCCCTAATTCTGAAATAGATACAATTATCAAAAACATATAAAATACTGGCTATCTGAGCATGGCAAAAGAACATTTATAAGCATTAATATATCCATTGGAGCAAATCCTTTGCAGTTAAAATGTCCTGTGTTTGTGTCTTTAAAATCTGAGAATCTGGGGCTCTACCACACCATAAACTCTGTTGGTTTTTGTTCTGTTCTCAAAGCACTTAACTCTCTGCCAGAGAACAGTTCAAACATGTTGGAAGCATCAAGCTTCCTGAATTGGACAATGCATAGTTTGGTTTAAAACTGATATAACAATCGGAAATTCTACTTATCCACTGAATCATATTGATTACACGCCAGAGTCTTGTTCTTTATCCTAACCACACTCTTCCTATTTTTTTTTTTTCATCTGCAGAATTCTCATAGCCTACAAAGCAAATTTCAAAAACCAATATTCAAAAGGATGAAAGGGCTTAGGTAACTTGATAAAAATTATAAAGAGGAAATCAATTTCAAAGATAACTCTAAGTATCATGAATCTATAAGTAGCATCTGAGCTCTTGACAACAAAGTCATGTTACTTTATATTTTCAGAAAATCAAAAAAGAAAAAACTTAGAATAAAAATAAAAGTAGAGATAAGGCTTAAAATTGGAAAGCAGTTATGGAGATGGAGAGAAAGACACACAGGAATGTTTAGAAAAATCAGTTAACAGTGATCCAAAAGAGACAACCCTCGGGGCAGAGAAACATACAAAGATAAACACTGATGGAAAATAATCAGGGCACAAGGTTTTAATTCAAAATAAATTTTCCAAATTGCGGATCCTGTTTGGAATATGTGTCTTAGAGTTTTTGTGAGCCTATTGCAGTGGGAAAGCACACTGCATTTGGAATCAGAGGTCCTGGTTTAGGTCTAGCTCAGACATCTATCTATGTTTTCTTGGAAGAGCTACTCACAGCCATGTTTTCTTACGTATAGATCAAAGAGATGCTATTAAATGCCTCCTAGTCCTAAAGAACTCAATCTAGCAGTGAGTAGAATTTAGAATGACACCTTATTCCATGGCAAGATATCATTTTCTTATCATTTACTGATACTATACTGATAACAAGCTGCTTAGAACCCAATAGCATTCAGAGAACCTATTCCTTTAAGTAGTAGCTTTACTCTGTCACTGCCACAGCTATATGTTGCTAATATTATTCCAGTATCTTCTCAGATCTTACTGTATACAGCGCATATTTGATCTTCCTTACTATGCAAATAAAAGGTTGATATTTTAAGGTTTGTTGCTGTTCTTGAGGTCTAGATTAAATCATTGTACAACTGGTTGCTACTGTAATTTGGGTCCTCTGTAGAATATACTTTAGTTTTTTGCTTAAATTCTCCCTATAATTGCCAAAGTAGCAAACCCTTTCATTACAAATACACAATAATGCATGAAAGTATAGCGTTGTAGTTAGAATAAATTCTAACATGGCCTAATGGATTGCATGTTAGGAAAAAAGGCAGGGTGAGTTTCACATTGGAATGTTCATACAGATTTTATGGTAACATGGATAATTATTTTTCTTCTGGCAATAAAGAGAAGGAGTTCTTTTTCCATCTCTTTTGGTGCTTTTTAAATCCCTGCCAATACATTTGAATTGTATAAAAATAAGTTCTCTCTCCCTCTCTCTCTCACATGCACACACACATCCACACACACACACCTCTGGGCAAATCAATGGGAAATCTGGGCATTTCTCCTGTAGGAGATGATCACTGGGGGCCGTGACTGTTGAACTGGGCTTCATTATGCATTAAGGAAGCCTAGTGCTAACTATGGGCCCATGCCGGAGTTTGAGAGGCTGGTTTGAGGGAAGGAAACAGAGAAAGGAATCAGTATTTCTCTGAACATAACTATATTTTGTCTCCTAATACGGTAACTTTTAGCTCTGTGATCTTAGGAAAGCACAGTATCCTATTCTGTAATGGAAGTATAAACATAGTATCTTTGTTGCAGAATTATCAGTAACAAATGAAAATATTCACTTCTGTGCTCTGTAAGCTCTTGAAAGAGTAACCTGTTTATTATCTTTTTTAGAGGTGGGTGGATCGACTTTTTTTTTTCTTTTTTATCAAATGAAAATAAGGGAATATTCCAACAAATAGAAGTTAAAATAAAGCAAATGGGAAACGTTCATGAGGATTATAGGAGAGATTTTTGAATTCTAGATTAACAGATGTTTAGAATGTTGGAATGAGTAAAAATCAAATCATGAACAAATCAGATCCTTTTATCTTCATTAAAAAAATGTAAATAATTAATTCTCCAGGAAGTGTTTTTAGATCTATAGAATGTATTTACACGGGAGTCAGAAAAAAAATAACTTTTCATTGAGGCTGAAACAGATTTATAGAAGTGGGGCTAACATAGACTGGTCCCTCTGTTCCCTCAAAGAGTTTACAAAACCAAAATGGTCCCCTGGTGCAATGATATCTATTTAAAACTGTTCTTTTTTGGTCAGGGGTCTTAACTTGGAAGATTTCTTTCTTACTGGTTTTCTCAGCCATCCTGGTATGAGCAGATGTGAAAAGCATCTAATGTCAGCTAGTGTTTAGAGAATCAATAACCATTCACAAGAAAACATTAGTAGAAGTAGGCAGAAGGCAGTGACATAGAAGGATCCCATGTGCTTTTATCTCCAAGGTGGCCGAGAAGGTGGTCATCATGGAGAGGAAGGACCTGGGTCAGTTAAGACTCCTGTTCTTCATTTACTGCATTTTACTCAAGCCTTAGTAATCACAGGACCCCAGCATGGGTGAACAAGGCAGTGGTTCAGGATCAATGAACTCCCAGTGACAGCAAGGAGCCTGGTCATTCTCCAACTACAGTGGTGCACAGTGAACAGGTACATGGCTTGCTTAAGGTAGCTGAAAAAGTGGAGATTCCACCATGACATGATAAAGAGCCCTTTCTACCATATCTCTCAGCTGTGGGACTCCTTAAAAATATCACATCCCTGTATTTTAACTAGTCTTTAACATTAGTCTATCATATCTGAAGGTATGCTTACATGCCTGTTTATGTTTCTCATAAGTGAGAAGCCACTTTGATGAATTCAAATGCTGCATAATTAGAACTTTGTTTCATATAACGATTATTTTTTATATGGAAAAAATTGATATGGGTAGAAAACCAGTCTCTTAGAAATCAGGTTCTTAAATATGTTAAAACAGTGAAAACTACAATAAATTTGTAGAAGTGTAAGTTTTATATTTATTTTTGGGTATGTAAATATAGTCTACTCTTCCAATTTGCTTCTAGGGTGCTAATTAAATTATTTTGCTATATAATCTGAGGCTTTTTAAAAGTTCTAAAGTTTATAGATGTAAAATCTATACTCCTTCTATATTATAAATTTTATTTTCTAGAAAAATGAATATTGTTTTGGCCTTTATCCACAACATGTATAGGCAATGAGGGGCCATAGGCAAGAAAAGATAGTACATTGCCTATAAAACCCTCCTTTACTTGGACTTATTTAATGCATACCAAAAGCACACATTATAAAGACAATTTATTCATGTTGTATATAAATAAGTAATAAAAAGCAGATATATTGCAGAAACAAATAGTATAAAGATTACAGCACTTACTAGATTTCAGGACTGTTGTTTCCATTTGTTTCCATAATATTTTAAAATATTTTCCAAAACGTGCAGTTTTAAATTTTGTGATATTGCACCGAAGGAAATTTGCTTCAAGTAAATTCTTAAGAAGCAGGAAACATCCTGTAGTTTGTTGTCATACCACAATAAAAAATACTCAGTTATTTACCTAAAGCATAGGTAAATACAGGTTTCCCCACTATCTGAAAGTAGATCATTGATCTGAAACCTTCTGTAAGCCAAAACAGTGTGAAGCGAAGAAGCAGTTACGTTAGGACACAACTTGCTAAAGGATGCACAAAATAAATCGAGATAAAGCACAGAGCCTCACGGACACAGTTCAAAGCTATGGTAGCGAGATGCTGGGCGCAGTTTCCAGGGAAGGATCCTGGGGGAGCCACTCTTGCTGCCTCTATTCAGCTAACTGCAAAACAAACACTGACTACTATTTTCACTTTTCACCTTTTTTTTTTTTTTAAAAAAAAAAGCAAAAATCCTTTCTAGATTTCTTCCTGTTAGTGAAAATAGGTATTAATGTAGATCTTTTGTAAAAGTGAAGTGGACGAAAGAGAACTTTCGAAAAGCGAGAGAGACCAGTAATTCTTATAACACTCATTTGGGCCTCCGTTTTACTGATACCGACATGATGGGAACATTGTTTATGCAAAATCTTGGACTTACACTTGAAATTGTTTGCTTCTTTTTGCTTTTATTTATTGGAACGGTGAAGATGGAAAACCAGGAGCACCCGGGAGCACATTTCAGAGGAAGCTCTGAGGGCAGGAGGTAGACCATGTTCCTGACTGCCATCAGGAACTGGGCCACGGGAACACGGATGTCACTTTCCCAAAGGTACATGAATTAGGTACATCTTTATTTTCATGTTCTGGTCTCTCTCTTTCCACTACAATATTTCTGTTTTTCTATTTATTTTTTATGAGTCTTTATTAGCTATGGTCATGAGAGAGAGCACTGATACCCATCAAAGGCAGTGCTCTGAAAATTTTCAGCAATAATGACTGCTAACGTTTTTTTGAATGCTAGGTGTCAAGTACTTGATTGAATTCTTCATTTTTAAAGACACTTGTTTTTATTGTTCAATGCCTTGGACAAAGAAAGAAGTTTTATCAAAATTGCAAGTGACACAAAATTAGGAGGATTAGCTAATGAGTTAGTTAGAATGTTTGTATTTTATAAGCTTGAAAGACTGGTTGGAACAAAGAAGTTGAAATGCAACAGTATAAACAAAAAAACCTTACGTTTAGATTCAAATAATCAATTTCTTGGATGGATAATGGTGAAAATCTGATTTGGTAGTAAGTGTAAAAATACTTCAGGTTTTACTGCAAGTTCATGTAACACAAGAGTGTGGCTCTCTTGCTAAACACCTAACTCAGTCCATCCTCTATTAACTGCAACATGGCGTCCACATCACGGGAATTATTAGTCTAACCTCATTCACTGCCGGTCACACAGGAAGTGCTGGACACCACACTTAAGGGGAGAAGTTGACAGCAAACTGGAACATGTTCAAAGGAGGGATGGTGAAGGGTCTGGAAACCATATCATACAAGGAATAACGGAGGAATGTGTTCATTTAACCTGAGAAAATGACGAGTTGTGTTAAAAATTTCAAAGGCTGTTCCACAGAAGAGGTCAGTTTTTCTGCAGAGTTATAGAACTACAAGTGAACAGGGGTAGTCACAGGGCAGTAAATTTGAGCTCATGGAAGAAAATACTTTTCTGACAATTAAAATGATCACGAACGGGCTGAGACAGTAACAGTGAGTTGCTGGCCACTGAGACTGCAGGCAGGGTCTGTGTGCCCACCTGTCAGAGCAGTAAAAGAAGATAGTCAGGGCTGCAAAGTCTTTTTGAGTTGAGGTAGAATCTATGAGAATCTATGACAGAAGTTTTATTTACTTCCTTTAAGAAGCATGGTCAGGATCTCAGGCAAAATTTCCATGACAAACCAATTAGGATATTCTTATGCCTTCGGGGAAAGTGGTTCCCTAAAGCTGAGGCTCCCTCCAACACAGACAGACACACAGACACACACAGACACACACACACACACACACACACACACACACACACACTGCCCCTCTACACTTGTATGTTACATCTTCCCTTCTTTGCCATCTCTTCATAAGTTAAAAAGGGGACAGGGTCCATAAATGAAAAACAGAAGGATACGTTTAAATCAAAGTCAGGTTCAGCAACTGTAGCAGAAGCATTTTCCTTAGGTATATTTCTGATTCTAACCACAATGGTTCATGATCTAGCTCGGTGCACTTGTGCACATCAGCCAGGCTGTTGCCTTGTACTTTGTGTGGGAAAAGGTGTCCTGGAGACACAGTCAGATCTAAACACTAGTAATGTTTGTTGTATAACCGAGGTCATGAAGGTGTTGCATTAAATTACAAAAAATAAAGTCACAGATGCATGTGTATTTTCTTGGGGACTGTCGGGTAGAAACAATCTATGAAAGGCTAAGATGTACTGTTGTCAGCATCCATCTGTACGTAGGTTTGTAAGGCTGCTGGGGCATGTGTATTGGTGACCACTGTATTCTTCAGTGTAAATCCTTCACACTCGATGGGAAGAGCAGGTCATGCATTTAGGAACTGAGAAATAGACACGGTGGGGATGAGATTTTCTCCTGATTCCTCCCTCCCTCCTTCTCTTCCTTCTCCTCTTCCTCTTTTTCTCTTCTTTTCCTTTTTCTAACAAAGGGGCACAATTTTTTTTTTGAGCTCCTGCCCCATCCCCAGCTGGTCTTCAGTCTAGAGATTAAGAATGTTCTTTTTGTTTAGGTCTGGCCTTTTAAATTTTTCCTGTGCGTTGCTGTTTGTTGCCTCCACAGCTTTACAGTGTATTTTTCTTTTTGTCAAACAGGACAGCTTGAACTATGGAGAAACTACTAATAAAATTTCAAGAGGTCAGCCCAGCACATATTGAATAATGACTGCGGAATGTTTTCCCTATTGTTGTGCGGTTCCGGCCTGGCAGCCCTGGCCAGGGTGGCTCGGCCCAGCCTGCCCGGTGCAGTGTGGGGCCTTTAACCACGGGGCAAGCCATTAACCGGCCGGTGAAGGAGCAGCACATTGTTGTGTTAAACCACAACAGCGTCTGTGGAATCCAAGAGCCATAAAGCCCTAGCTCTGATGCTGCCTGACACAGGCATAATTCATGAACTCTGTAATTTAAAGGGATTTCAATGCAATTGTAAAACTAATAAAAAATGAAATGCTTTGGGGAAACATTGGTACATTTTAAAATCAACGGATTCTACTAATTTAAAAATACAATCAGCCTGGTAGCTCCTCTGTGTGTGTGAAGGTAAGTCAGATTAAATCTGATGCCAGTAGTTTCAAGTAAGTTCATAGTATTGCTGTCGGACCCAAGAGAAAAAAAGGAAAGAAAGAAAATGCCAGAACAATTTATGGCCTGTAGCCAGTAACAAAGTGTTTCTCCCTGTACCTTTTTATCATTTACCTCCCATATGTTGATTATGCCCAACTTAAAAAAAAAATTTTTTTTGAGGAAGGTAACTTTCTAGAAGGTTTAGATTTCAGTCTGGATTAAAAAAAAAAAAAAAAGCCTCAAATGAAAGGCTCTCTTTAATCAGATAATTGACTAGTCCGTAATTTTAGCCTGTCTGTGACACACCAGTTGGCAGGTACGGAGGTGCGCAGTCCTGAGCCTCCACCTCCTTTCCCCCTTCCTAACCCCCTGGGACTGTCACTGAGCTTCCCTGTCTTACTGCTGGTCTCCAGAGACTGGCCCCAAATATTTTGATGTTCAGAAAAGGAGAGCCAGCTGTCAGAGGTGACCAGGCAGATGGCACAAAAGGGACGGAGTCACCCACCAAGGGGGGAAGTAGGGCCCCACCAAACAGCTGTCTTAGATCCACAGCACCCACATTTCAAACTGATCCCCGGTTTCCTGAAATCCTGTCTCTGAAGTTGTTTGGGAGGCTTTGGTGGGGCTTTGAATACAAGCACATTAACTCTTCTATTTTAACTCACCCATCATGAGTAATGGCAGCTCAGAAATGCCCTCTATAATGTCACGTCACAAAAAGCTCAGAAAATTATCCCTTAGCCCTATTGTCTGCCTGTTTTCTTTTATTCCTTCCCTACTCATCACGTTCCCTGGCAGCCATGAATGAAATGTAACATGCTAAATGACTGACATCCATTAAAGCTCCTCGACAAACCTTGGACTGGGTTTTGAAAGGCCCTTGGAAGAAAAAGGATTGTGTGCTCTTTGAATCTTGGTCTGCTGAATGGCTGCCAAGTGAGGGCTGCTCCATTCAAAGGGCTGAGTGAATAAATGAGAATAACATCCTTGGGGACCTGCAGGATCGGTTTACTCTGAAAATGCTCAGCTTCACAAAGGGTCAGAGTCACAAGGTAAATGAAAATGGCTAGGAGGGGACTTTGATGGCCGAAACACGGTAACCGTAGAGGACTTGAAAGAAAACTTTATTTTAAAAAATTTTTTAAAAGAGGAAAAAGAAAGAAGCGGAGGAAAGGGAGGGAACCTCAGAACTGCAAAGTCAATTGATAAGAACAGAACATTTTGACAATGACGTCCATGAATATTCGTTTGTAATTTACACACAGGAGGGATACAGACAGGTATATATGCTTATAAAATTGTATTAAGTCTTCAACTACCAAGAAAAAAAAATTGTATAAACTCCCCACCTGTCCACATCTGTAAACACTGTAAATTAATTTTATTTTACATGTGAATAAAAACTAGGTCAAAGCCTGTTAGCTCAATTTCTTGGTGAGCTATGACCTAAGTGCTCTAATTTTCATCTTAGCTGCAAGTGATAAAATCTAGTGAGAAATCAAACATGCCATGTCTTTTGATCACTCCTTGTTTTTTCTCTACACACGACTTCTCAGTTAAAGTGATTTCTATTAGACCACTTTAATGGAGGTGCATTAAAAGCAGTTTATAGGCAAGAAAGTCAGAAAAACCACTGGAATTCTTGACACGTTTCCACAGAGATCCTGCATGGCTTCTGTCACAGGATCACTCCTAGGAAGTCTCTCTGGCCCCTGACTTTTTCAGATCATTTTTAGACATGTAGACTGTGGTGGTGTAAAGAAATCTTACAGAGTTAGTTACATCAGATTATCTGCAGTGAAGATGTAAATAGAGTTCTGTTCCCTCCTTTTATTCAGCAGATGACAATTGTGATGGAGGCAGGAGCTGATGTGGATGAAGACTGGTGGCAAATGGCCACCTGGCCCCTGTAGGTATGATTTCCAGTAGAGGTGAGATGTCATCATACAAATTCAAGCTCGGAGGGTGCAGTGGATTGGATAGTGCCCTCCACTTCCCCCAAAAATATATGTCTCCCTAGATTCTGTGACTCTGAGCTCATTTGGGAAAAGTCTTTGCAGATGTAATTGTTAAGGAATTCAAGATGAGGTCTTCACGGATTAGGGTGCGCTCTAAATCCAGTGACAAGTGTCCTTATAAGAGAGGGAGAAGGGAATGTAAAGACAGAGGAAGAGATTGGAGCAAAGTGTCTGTAAATGAAGGGATGCCCAGAGTTGCCAGCAGCCACCAGAAGCTAGGAGGAAGGCTGAGAACAGATTCTCCACAGAGCCTCAGAAGGACTTGCCCCACTGACACCTTCATTTTGAACTTCTGGCCTCCAGAACTGTGAGAAAATAACATTTTGTTATTTTAAATCCCCCAGTTTGCGATAATTTGTTACAGCAACTCCAAGAAACTCATACAGATGGCAATGACTGCGTGCTATCGCAGTCACAAGGTCGTCCAGCTCGGGCTTGCTCCTCTCCAGGAAGAGGGAAATTAGTGCCTGGTGAGGCAGCCCATTGAGTGATTGGGTCACACTGGCCGTACAGTGGGAAATTGGCTTTCAGTTACTGTTTTCTTTCAGAATGTCTGATTCGCAAGAATGGACAATGGATGTTATATATGAGAGACTGGTACTTCCTTTTGTTTGTATATGTACATATTTTAAAAGAGCATGACTATACCCTTGAAGAAAATCTTGTTAAAAGAGACGAATTACTGTATTTACTTAATTGTCTGAATTCAAAACTTTAGGGGGTGGCCAATTTGATTTAGACTTAATTGATGACACTGGCTGAAAGAAATTTTGAGTAAAGGTAATTTATTTAAAATAGACCGTTTTCAGGACATAAAAAAAGTTAAAAGAATACATTTATTAAGCTTGAGTTTTGAGGAATTAGATTGATAGCACAAAATGCTCTCTATTCATTATAAAAATTTCAAGGAATACAATATTCAAAGAAGAGTTTCAAGTATGCCTCACTATCAACAAAAAAGTTTTTAGGTTTCAGTGGCCTGAAAAAGTTGATCTGTTTTCCTACTTCAGTAATTCCCAAGAAGTAAGATATTGGGGAAAAAAGTGACTGAAAGTGTAAATTTAGAAAGCAGGAGTTATAACCAGCAGTAAATATGTAAATGCCCATTTGGCTGTTTAAAATCTGTATGTGGATGGAAATGTAGTGGAAAAGAAAAACATAAATTATCCAGAGTGGATTTATCACAATTATGTATTCTAAAAATCCTATCTTAAAAAAATGCCAAAGAAGACTGACACATGGAATTCATTACATTTTAGCTAATGGTTTCAATCAAATTTATACCAGAGCTGAGTAGGCAGCAAGTATTTCTGGACCTGTGTCTCCAATCACAGGGTACCCAGAGACAGAGGCATTCACACACAGAGGAAATTCAGTACCCAGACTACTGAATGCTAATGCCTTTCCCACCCACACTTTTTACTCCAGGGATAAAATGATTTTTTTTTTTAAATTTAGGCTCTATGAAAGGCCAAAATAGTTAGTAGGATAAGTAGTATTTTTTTAACATTATTCCATGACAAGTTTATAGTAGAATTGGATGGGATGGAAGGAGAACATTGCAGTTGTTTTTTGTGGCATGGCATGATACTTTTTCAAAACTTGGTAGTTTACACATAGAAGAAATAAGAAAAGAATGATTTATTGACACTGGCCATGCAAATTTGTGTTATTCTTTTTTTTTCATGCATTTAAATGTGATTTAATGTTGACATCTATCTAGATAATCTTTAAATTCTAATTTTTATTTGGAGTATTTTGTTAATTCTTCATATACTAAATATATTTTATTAACTTGGACAAATGAACTATCCTTTTTTGTTTCCTTTGAGGTGTGGGGATTGGTGAAAAGGAGAACTCTACGTGAGAGTTCTGTTTGGTTTGTTAATTTCTTTTCGCAAGGTGGCTTTGAAAGGAATCGGTTTGAAAGTTATTGTCAGCTATGGATTCTGTTGAAGTGGGATGGGGGAATTCTTTGCCTGCGTGTACAGTTTTGGCCTTCAGGGGGCAGCCAAGTGCAGCGAAGCTAACTGAACTGGCAAGCACTGCCCTGTTTTCATGTTACCTGAGTAACCCTAGTTCCCCTAAAATGCAGCAAAAGCCAAAGTAAGCACTCCTGCACCATCTGTCACTGCGTGGAAGAGAGCTGAGGCAGCCATATTTAATCAGCGCTGAAGTCTCCCCCTGGGTGATGTTCGTGCCCTTCTGTAATATTTTATTCTAAGCCATTTCCCAGACAGCATTATTGATTCGTGTCATTATTCTCCCCCAAGCTCCGGGAGCTTGTGCAATGTGATACCAACTGCAGTTCTCTTTGTGACCCTAACCTCAGAACCAAAAAGTAAGGTGACTGCCTGCAACATCCAGGCTAGCCCAGATGGCATATTATGCCATGTATCATAGGCATTCTAAACTCTACAGTCTGACATCAATTGGTTATAATGCATTTGCAAAAAATAAAAAATACCCCCCCAAAAAGAGGATTTTGGCATTTGTTTCTTATTTCTGCTTTTTTACTTCTTAACTGGTAGACTTATGTTCTTGGTGAGAAGATACTGCACTTAAGATATTTTGTGTGGGTGGTTTGGATAAGAAACTCCCCTCCCCTGGAAGATTCATTGGAAATAATAATACATTTGATATTTATGTCGACTAGAGTGCTGAAATTCTTTCCTCTCTCTTCTCTCAGAAGTAAAGGAGGACAGTAAACATTTTCTTTCTTCTTAATGACAGATACCAGGTTGAAAGAGGAAGCTCTGGTTGTTGAATGAATAAGTGAGGGAAGGGAGGAAGGAAGGAAGGCAGAATGGAAGAAAGGAAAGGAGGCAAAGAAGGAAAATCCAGTAATTTTCATTATTCCTCAGCGATCTTCTTACTCTTAGGAAATGACCCATTGATCTCTTTTCTCAAAGTCATTTCAATTTTGAGTCCATCAGCATCCTTAAAAGTATGAATACTCTTATTTACCTTTCAGACAGTAGCCTAAAGAGTAACAGACCTCCAGATCATCCCTCATCTATACTCATGCACACATACCCTGGTGTAAAAGATCTGTAAAATACTACCTAGATATTTGCAATTTTAGCACCAACTTTTTGTTTTGTCTTGGACCCAATGGAGTAATGGAACTTGAAATGCCCACTCTTTTCTTCCTCTACCAGCAATGTTTTTCTAATTATTGTATAAAAGACAGTCCCTGTAGTACTAGACCCGCGTTTCTGGTTGTATGCACTTCAGGAATCTTTTGGTCTAGTGCAGTTTAAGCTTATGATTGGAATTTAGTTTTGTACAATGGTCATTATCAATCCTGCTTGCTATTTTCTAAAGTGTAAAGTTATTATGGCAATACTTTGCCTGAATATCATGAGAGAGAATAAGTCAAGAATACAATAATCACAATTGTATGATTCCATAATTGGTATTTACAATTGGTAATTGGTATTATCATTTACAGAGCATCTTCTATGTTTCCAACACTGTATTAGGAAATTTATTTATATTAACACCCAACTCTCACAAAAATTACAAAAAGTAGGTATTATACCCAATTTGTATATGTTTAAACTGAAGCTCAGGGATATTAAGTAATTAATTAAGTTACTTCAAGGGAGGTAACTATTTTCTAAAGAAGAAATAAAATAAAAGCAGGATAATTCTAAGAAGAAATTAAGGAAAGACACCTAACTTAATAGATATGAAACTGTATAAAGATATAATCATTAAAAGTAAATTTATGGCACAGGAATAAACAAATTGACAGGACTGAAAAGAAAATTCAGTAGTAAACCCAAGTATGGCTAGTAACTAATTTTATTGAAACTTCCTTAATAACAGATGCCTGGCTGCATGTTCTGCATACTTTTTAATCACTTAAACCTCAAGTGCTCCTAGGAGACATTATTATCTCTGCATTTTAGACAAGGAAACTGAAGCTTAGACGTATAACTGTAGTAACTTGTCCAAAGTTATACAGTTAGTGGGAACATAAGTTTTTATACTTCTAGCATCAAACTGCTTTACCATTATGTCCAGTTTCTTCAGTGTATCATGGAATTTAGTGCATGTTAAAAGTAGCATTTTAAAGTCAGCTAGAGGAAAAACAATAAATTATTCAGTAAGCAGTGTTAGGATAACTCTATAAATTGAGTATTTAACTTAATCATACCAAAATAAATTCCAGATGGATAAAATATATAAATATAAACAGTGAATCCATAAACATCCTAAAAGAAAACTAGAATGAGTATTTTTATGTTCTTGGGAAGGCCATTTTAAATATGACAATAAAACCAGGAATCATAAAGTAAAATGTTGATAACTTTGACTGTAAAATGTGATAAATTTTAACTGTAAACAATTTAAAAGACAAACAAATTACTAGGAAAATATTCACAACATATATGCTAGGCCAAGTACTAATGATGTTAATAGATACAGGACTCTTCAAATCAATTTAAAAAATCAATACTTTAATAGCAGAGTGGGAAAAGTTTATGAATAAATACTTTACAAGAGGAGAAATACAAAAGGTCAAAAATATCCATAATAATCAAAGAAAAGTAAATTAAAACAGGAATGAGATTGCATTTTTTCCCTATTTGATTGAAAAAGATCAATGCTTTGTGCAAACAATGGTTTGGGAAAAAATGGTATCTCATAAAATGTAATTTGTTACTGAATCAAAAATAAAAATACCATTTGTCCTAATAGTTCCACTTTAAAAATCTTAAGAAACTAATTATACAATTAAATAAAATATATCACAAGATATTTAAAATGTTCAAGTAGATTTATTGCCCCATTACTTATTATAGAGTAAAATTGGAAACAATATAAATGTCTATCATGGAGGCATTTCTGTTAGAGGTTATGGTACATGGATACAATGGAATACTATGAGCCTCTAGAAGTAATGTTACAAAGCTATATTTATGAGCATGGAAATGTGTTCATGACATTCAAGTTAAAAAAAATGCAAGCTACAAACCAGCCGTGAAAAATCATATGTGAATACTAATATATGTCTAAAGAGAAGTCTACTAGCTATTCAACAAAACATTATGAGTATTACACTGCTTTTTAAAAAAAATCTTTATTGTATTTAAATACTTTGTTTTATGATGCCTTATTTTTAGTACTAGGAAAGCAGCAACGCTATTTTCCTTTTGGGAAACTGTTGTGAAGACATACATGGGCTGGAACTGAGTGAAACAGGATGGAAAGAAAGTGATTCTGAGACTCCTTGGATTTCCTACAGGCTTTACAGCCTCTCTGGAGCATCTTTACTTCTGCCAGGCAACCACTCTGTTCTCCTTTTTGATGCAAATGTGTTCTGCTCTGCCATTACTTTGGTTTGCACATGGCATTGGCTAGTCATGACCCATGCTGTCATGGTGCCATTTCTGCATTTATGTTAACTGGCCTTACTGATCTCTGGGAATTTCCTACTCAGAAATCTTGGAGAAAAGGAATCTGATTGACCCAAGCTATCGTTTCTTTTCTTCAACCGAGATCCTGTCAAAATGTCATTGACAGGCTTGTGGCTTGGTTATCCTTGGGTCAGGTGTTCACTCAATACAATTACTAGGGCTGATGGGGGGTATTTCATGATACCCAGGCTACCCAGGCCAGCCCCTCAAATAGCTTGGGAGCAAGGACATTTCCTTTACAAGGGCATTCTGGTGGGCAGGCAGGGATTAGCCACTTGGCAATTGGAACTATAGTACAGTGACTATCCAGCTTACTTCCTCTGACTCTCCTTTAACAATTTAAAGAGCTGACAGGGAAGAACATGTCAGCATTTCCTCTATATAACTGAGTAACCTTGGAAATCTAGAAAAAAGAGGCAACCCGACCATATTCAATTGGGAAACGTTTTGCTCAGTTTAGGAAAAGTGTGCCATTGAAATAATTAGATGTCATTAGCAAATCTGACCTCTATGTGCAAAAATACACAGATCATTGAGCACTCTGGTGAACATCTTTAAGAGCCACTCAGAAATTCTTCACAGCATGAATAATATAAAATTTTGCTTCAAGAAATATAATAGGTAACTCTCTACAAAGTTAAAAATCAAAGAAGATAGAAACATAGCCTTCAAAATGATAATTTAAATAGTTTGGTCTAAATAAATCTCTTTAATAAAAATTTATAGCAACATTAATTTGTCTGTGTTGTGCCAACTTAAAATTTGAATTTCTAATAAATTCTAAATGGCAATGATCTGTGCTGGTCAATTACTATAATTCACCATCTCTAAATATCTTACTACAAGTCACAAATCTTACTGATTCATAAACCAAGATAAGAAACTTAAGTAATGACTTTGTCCAAATTCATATATTTAATTATTTGCTTGAACAAAGCAAAATCAAATCAGGCAATTATCCAGAGGACTAATTTGCATGACCAATGTCAATAATAATATTAAAATTCCGTAAGCAAAATAGAATAAATGTTGATATTACCTTAAAAGGCCAGTGTTTCCAGCCCAAATCGGAAGATTAGATTCCATGATATTACTTCTTTTAGATTATATTTATGAAAGATTTTAATGCAAGTAAACAAAATCCTTTCATTTTGTTATTCCATTATTTCAAAACTATAATTAAAATTCCTGAAGTGTCTTGGAAAATGCTAGCACTAAGGATAAGATTTAAAAAGATACAACCCTCAATATAAAGGAATTTGAAGTTTAGTAGAGAAGACAGACAAATGAAGAGATTACAGCATGTATTTTCCTGTAAAAGTGTTCAAGATGTCATGGGAAGCCTAGGCATTATTCTTTTTCTCATTTTTGTTGGGAGTCATCTGTATATTAATATTCTCATGGACATTCAAGTGTTGCAATATCCTGGTTTTGAGTGTCTTTTTAGGATAGAGCCATAACACGTTTTGGGAGTTAATACATAGTCTACACATATGCACACAAGCCCTTAGGCATAATTTCTACTGATATGAAACATGACTTTAAATTCTTGCCAAATAACACTTCTGTAGTTTTTTTTTTTTTAACTCGATGAGAACTGTTGTACTGAGTTCTGACAGCAATAAAGGTGTTTCATCAATCCATCTCATGAAGTAGTTGTACCCATCTAATGCAACCAACCAAACACTTTATAAAGTTTAATGTTCTCATTTCATTTCCAAACACTCACTAAATACATGGTAGGTATTTTTTTTTTTTAACACACGCATTGTTGATTTTCTATGTAGGGTAAAAAGCATGTGCCTTATTCAAGTAATTGGTATTCAGTCTCTTACACTTACCTTGTTTAAAATTCCTTCTTTTTCCTACTCTCTAATATCAACTTACAAGCCATTTTGTAGTGCCCTGGGTCATCGTGTTTTGTAGATAAAAATCTCTTAATACAAGGAGGTAAAAAAAGGGGAAAAGTGAATTGATACACGGGCTAAACACTTCCTCCATGGGCCATGCAAGAGACCTGAGGAATTTTCTTGATGATCCGTTTCATTTCCTAGTTATACAACTTAGAAAAAGATAACCTTCCAGAGAATCCACTGAGAAAGTGCTCTTCTAACCTAATTGTGGGATTTCAATTTCAATTAAAATAGGACTTCTCTCTACCTAGTCTGAAGCTGAGAATGAGAGTAGAATTTTTCTTTTTCAGCTAAAGGCTGCGAGCCAGCAAACTCAATGTGAAAGAGAGAAAAATGGAGAGAACAAAAACGCAGAATCTGAAGATGTGTTACTACACGTCAGGATAAATATCATGCAAGAGAAGAGAGATGATGTTTTTCAAATATTTAAAACACAATTTACAGCCACTTGCTTCAGCCCAGTTAATAGAAATATAGTTAGACTGTGGGAAATGGATAGTTTTTTTTTTTCAGTGATCAAAATGCTAAAAGATATGTGAATTGTGAGAGAATTAAAGGCTAACTGGTCATATTAATATCCGCATTTTGACTTGTGCAGAACTTAAAGTGCTCCTGGTTTGAGTCTTTTTTTCTCCCTTCTTCTTTTCCTCTCTTCCTCCCTTCCTTTCTCTCACTTTTTTTCCTGTTCCTCTTCTTTCAATTTGTTGAAAGAGTAAGAGAGCGGATGCAGGCACCCGTGCCGGTGTCTGCTTCTACGGCATGTTTAAGCCTAGGACAACACCCACCTACCTACCTGGGGGTTCCCTGTCTGAATTAAAATAGTATCATTGCCACTGCTTCCTTTAAAAGAGTTATTGTAGTCCCTATTATCTTTAGGTTTAATGAATTCTTACATATGCTAATTGGAGACTCACTAAGGTAGAATCAAATTATGTTTGACCTATGTGTTCCTTGGAAACGTTTTCAACTGAATTGAGAGGAAATGTAAAAATACATGGAATTAGTACAGACGTTTTCTTCCAAGGAGTTTACAAGGGTTTACTAAAGCATCTGAGAGTATCTGTGGCCTGTTCTCAGACCCACGGACACTTCTCCAGGCTCCTGCTCCTGCTCTTGACACTTGCAGGCTACGTTTCCCAGGCTCTGCTGTCAGCCAGCCCCCGGACCAGTGGGAGGCTCTGGTGGGAGACTGGAGCGCAAGAGAAGAGAGAAGCCAGAGTGTTTCTTTGCCCATCTCTGTGCTGCTGGTGGCCTCTCTAGCAATGACTGCTTCTCCTCCATGGCTCCAGCCCCCACCAGACTTGCTGGCCATTGTTCCTTCTGAGTAATCTTGTCCCCTGTCTTTTACAATAGCATCTTCACTCTTTGTCTAACCAGCCTAGTGCTGGCAATGAATTATTTTTGTTACTCTCTCTGGGTTTCCTTACTATCACCTATGTAACCAATTCCCTGCATTAAAATCACTGGAAGTAATTTGTTTCTTCCTGGTTAGACCGTTCCTGATCTAACTTACTTTTATAAGTCATTGTGGAATAAATTTTCAAAGAGTTGCAAATTTCAGGGGGAAAAAAGTCTAGGTTATGCCAATAATACTGGCCACATATTGCAAAAGTTACCAAATAAATCAATGGCTATTTTTTTTCTACATGAGAATAAAAAGCTAGTTTAATAGATTTATTTTCTTCCATAATTGAGTAATTTTTTGGATTTGCGTTGGTGTAATTTTATCCCATAGTTGCTGCCTCCCCTATGGTTACTTAGAGAAAAGCTACTCAAAGCATAACATTTGGAATTGAATGCCCAATTGGCTGTCTAAAGCTTCCTGGGGACATTTTGGTCTCAATCATACCATTGGACATGTTGCATACAAAATGAGTATTGGCTGTCTGAAAATTCTGAAATGGTCAAATTTACTGTGAGTTTAGTAAAGAAAAGGAAGGACAGAAGAGGAGAGGAAAAGAAAGGAAAAGACCCACCTGAAACACATGGGTGCCATGAAGCCTGGCTCTGTCACAAACTGCTGCTTTGGGAAGATCATTTAACTCCTTCCAGCCTCAATTTAACAGGAAGGGATTTGAATGAGTTCAGATGATGCTCCATGAATAACAGAACAGTAAACTCAAAACTCATCCAGTTTAAACATTAAGGACAATTTGTTATTATAAATGACAAAAGCCCATAGGTGGAGCTGCTCCAAGTTGTCCAGACTTGGTAATGCGGGAGCTCAGGGCATCCCCCAAGGCCAGGTTCCTTCCCTTATTCTCTCTACTGTCCTGGACTCCCTTGCGGTCACAAAGTTCAAGACAGAACCTGCACATGAGACAAAATCGAGCAGAAGATGTCTTCTCTTCTTTGAGTCTCTTCTTTAAGAATGCAAGACCCTTTCCCAGAAGCACCCAGGTGACTCTTGAAGTTGGAATGAACCACGCTAAAATTTGGACATATTTTACAGATAATTTTAATTGCTATATTTGCTTATAACTCTTAGGGAATAAGAGTAGTATAAAAGTCAGAATTACTAGATGACATAGCAAGAAAAACATATCTCCTATTTCTTATTTTTAAACATGTTTTTGGATTGTTACATAGAGAATGGTTTGGAATGTTTTCCCCCTCTAGTGTTATGGAAATGACAGGCCAGTCTAGAAACAAGCACCACTCGGAGGGTTGGAGTACTCAGATGTATTACGCCGGTGGGCTCAGAGGGCCTTCTGCTCTGAAGCTCTGAGGACCTCCAAGACGTGCGCATGAGGTTTTATAGGGTAAAGTACAAGCTTGGGGTATTAGGCCAATAGGCATGGAAAAGCTTTAGCAGCATTATCATCACAAAAGTGGAGGCGGGGAGGCAGCAAACCAACATTCCAAAGCCAGATACGTATCTTTGAAAACCCAGCTGGCTAGCAAAAAATCATGAACAGCAAACCAACACTAATTAACCTAGATTTACAAGTTAGTCTAGCAGAACTCAGATCAGTATTCCAATACTTAGATTTGTGAGTTATCTTGTTAGTCCAGCCCAGCCTCTCCTTCACATTCCTAGACTTGTGAGTTACCTTGTTAGACCAGCCCGGCTTTTCCTTCACACTAGGAAAGAGTAATAATTACTAAACATATTGAGCATTTACTATATGCCAGGAGATGGGGTAAACACTTCAATTTCACTGCTCCTTACAACCACTTAACTAATTAGGTACTATTAATATCACCCCATTTTACAGATGAGACATCTGAGGTACAGAGAGATTAAATAATTTTTCTGCTGTTCCTCTGGCAAATTTGGCAGAAAGCTAGGATTTGAACTCAAAGTTTTTAACAGCAGAATCCCTGCCTCCAGAAGTTACAGGGATGCCAACACACATTTTATCCAGAATTATCCAAACAAAAATCTTGGGGCAAAACAAAAATTATGGATTTTGCAGCCATTTTTTGCAGCTGCCTTGAAGTATCATGCTTATTGGCGGTGTTCTCTAAAATGTTTTTGATTTTAGAACTTTAAAAAGTGAGTATGTATACACACACACACACACGTATATATTTTCCCCCTTCATTACATAATTTAGCATCCTCTCAAGTTGTTCATTAGCTCAGTGCTTCTCAGACTTTAATGTGCCCAAGAGCTACCTGGGGATTTTACTAAATGCAGATTCTGATTCAGGAGGAGGGATGGAGTGGGGTCTATCAAGGTGATGCTGATGTTGCTGGACAGAGGACCACAATCAGTGTGAAGAAATATCAGATAACCATTCACAGTGCTGATGGACCGCGATGTGCTGGTGCCAGCTTCTACTGGCTTATGAGAGTCAATGGTTAAATTTTCAAGAATATTGGGAGCCGGTTGTTAAGCACAGTCATTATCAACAAATTATATAAATGTCCAATTAAACAAATTGTAAACAGAGGCAATAAACACTCCTAAGTCATGTCTCACTTAACATTTCATGACTTTTCTTTCTTTCTTTCTTTCCCTTTCTTTCTTTCTTTCTTTCTTTCTTTCTTTCTTTCTTTCTTTCTTTCTTTCTTTCTTTCTTTCTTTCTTTCTTTCTGTTGCGGTATAGTTGATTTGCAAAGTTGTGTTAGTTTCTGGTGTACAGCAAAGTGATTCAGTTATACATATATATACATATTCTTTTTCATATTCTTTTCCATTGTAGTTCATTACAGGATGTTAAATATAGTTCCCTGCGCTACACAGTAGGACCTTGTTGTTTATTTTATATATAATAGTTTGTATCTGTTAATCCCAAACTCCTAATCTATCCTTCCCCCACCCCCTTTCCCCTTTGGTAACCATAAGTTTTGTTTTCTATGTCTGTGAGTCTATTTGTGTTTCATAAATAAGTTCATTTGTGTTATATTTTAGATTCCACATATAAGTGATATCATATGGTATTTGTCTTTCTCTTTCTGATACTTCATTTAGTACAGTATTTCTCAATTGTTAATGCTCTTGACTTTTTAAATGTCGATTGTGGAAATATTCTACAATGGTGTGACACCACTCATCTCTTCCCAGCTCTGCATTCAGTGATGCCATGTGGAAAGCCTGAAATCCATCACAGTGGGAATATTTATACCATGGAAACTGGAAAATATAACAAATCAGGACTTTTTTCCCCAGAGAGCCTGTTGTTAAAACATTTACCAGCTTATCACTCTGATAAACCTACATTGCATTTACACTTATGTTAACTAATATTTTTAAAAAAAATCTGGTTGTCATTTCAAACATAAAACTATTTTACATGGAGCTATACTTGCTTAAATTTACAGACAGGATGAGAATGTGAGGGAGGGTCTTTTAGTTTCAAGTTGTGAGTTAGCTGGACTAGAGTTCCTGAGTACATATACCTGAGTTCTTACTTTAGGGAGGGGTAGGTTTGGGGTTCACAGTGTACCTGCCCTTCAGGCTAGTTATTCATGAGAGAGGAGAGGGTACATGAAGAATGACATTGAATGTATTCAGTCCATGATCACACAGAAGTTGCTACACATATGAAATATCAGCTTTCTCGATTGTTTGTAATAAGCATCCTTTTTTTTTTACAGTCGTTTGCTCTGCGAGGTCTGGGCACAGTTTCATATTTTGCCTTTGGCAGCTGAGAGCTATTATTGGGTCCCACAACATCTGTTTCAACAACAGTGGGTCCCTGGTCAGAAAAATTAATTTAAAAAGAAGTCCAAAACAAAATGTCATAACTTATATGTTGTGCATATACAGTAAACATGGTTACCGGTAAAAGAAAGAAAGCCCTTTCATATGGTTGGAGT